>NW_026057582.1:98513394-98593147 GCF_023721935.1 Panthera uncia | reverse complement strand
TCCCTTCCCTTCCCTTCCCTTCCCTTCCCTTCCCTTCCCTTCCCTTCCCTTTCCTTCCCTTCTTGTTGATAGTAGCCATCCTAATGAGTTGAGGTGGCCCCATGTATTTCTTTTTTTATACCAAGGAAACATTTATGTTAATTTCTCCTGTCTTGTTGGTTAGAATTATGCTCACATGCCTCTTTTGAAACCAATCCCTGGTAAGAAAAATGGAGCTATGATTCATTTACTTAGAAAACAGCATGTGCCCTGGGACTAAGAGCTCTGATACTGTATTAAGGGTCAACTGCTTGATTCTCACAGTGGAGAGCAGTGCTATTTCTTTATTTATTTGCTTATTTTATTTTAAGTTTATTTATTTGTTTTGAGAGACAGAGACAGAGAGCGAGCAAGCATGAGCAAAACAGGGGAGGTACAGAGAGAGAGGGGGAGAGAATCCCAAGCAGGCTCCATGCTGTCAGCACAGAGCTCACCTTGGGGCTCGATCCCACAAACCGTTGAGATCATGACCTGGTTCGAAATCAAGAATTGGGTGCTTAACTGACTGAGCCACCCACGTGCCCCTAGCATTGCTTTTTAATTTTTAAACTCTAATGTGTAAACAAGTCACCGGAAAATGTAAAAAATGCAGATTGTGACTCGCTGGGTCTGGGGCAGGGCCTGAGGGTCTGCATTTTTATTTAACTCTCCAGAGATGCTGATGCAGCTGGACTGAGACCCACATTGAACAGTGAGGGTCCAGCACATGCATCATAATCCCCTGGGGAGGGCTTGTTAACACCCAGATTGCCAGCCAGGCCCTGACACCAAAGTCTGTGATTTAGTCGGTCTGGGTGGGGGCCCAAGAACTTGTGTTTCTAACCAGGACCCCCTAAGAGATGCTGCTATTGCTGGTCCAGGGAGCATGCCCTGAGAACCCCTGGCTAGGGGACAGTGGCTGGGGCCAAGCCACTAGCTTTGGACCTGGGGGCCCCCTTTGTCCCTGTGTAACCTCAGCAAGTTGCCTAACCAGTTTCCTTATCTGCTAACTAGGGCTGATAATACCACCTGGGTTAGACGACTTTTGTGAGGCACTGTGTTATGTACTACATAATGTTAAGTCATTGTCGTGCCTTTCAAATAGGTAGGATTAAACTGTGTACATCTGCTGCTCTTCGGAACGTCTTTTGGGAGGCAAGGTGTCCCTCTCCTCAGGCAAGTTCGGAGAAGCTCCATGCACCAAGTTTTTCACCAGGCTGTTGATTCCTCATTAAGTGTGGGGATGCTGGGTACTGCCAACTTTTAACCTGGATGCCCAGGATCCTTATAAATAAAGAATGCAGCAAACCCGAATGAGAGCAGCAGTGTCTCAGGCTGCAGCAGTGAGCCTCCCTTAGCTTCCCCGGGAGGATCTGCTCTCTGAACACTCAAAGTCTGTTCTGGCTAGCAGGGATTAGAAAGAGAAGTTCCTGGCATCCCAGGCAGCACTCTTTCTGAGTGCTTTAATCATATGCAAGGCTGAAGTAAAGGGAGGAGGTAAGCAGACCCCTGCAGCCCGGCTTTTTTACCTGCTGATGCCTTCGGGCTGGGGACAGAGCTCAGCAGGCTGGTGAACATTTCAGGCAGAGCAGCAGCAAAGCCCAGCAAGACCCATTGTGTGGCACTACCAGCTGAGGCCCGGTTTGGCTGGGACACCAGTGGGTGACCGGGTGGGGCTCCAGGCAGGGTCAGGTCACACAAGCACTTGTATGGGATCCTGGGAGGTTCCCATAGATAAACTGTATTAATACATGATGGATTGCAAGTAACAGAAACCAACTTGCCTTAGCCTAACCTGAAAGGGGACTTTATTTAAGAATTCCAGAGAGCACAGAGACATCCTGCTCCTGATATGAACTTTGCTTTTACCGTCTACATGGGTGATCAGAAATGTCTATCCCACAGCACCCATGCTTACACGTTTTGGATTTATCCATGTTGAGAGACTGACCCTTTTTCATCCCAACTTCAGATTTCTGGCAAAGAGGGTCTGCTTGGCCATCTCAGGTCAGGCGCTCAGATGGACCTATTGATGTTGCCATGGGAGGGAGCAGAGACGTATTGTCCAACATGGCTGCTGCAGCCCTTGGTTGTGGATCAAGGGTAGGCAGTGAAAGGCTTCTTTGTGAATCAGGCAGACACTCCACATGGGCTACCTCAGAGGAAGGACAGAGAAAACCTTGAGCTCTCTTCCCACCTGAGGTTCTCCTACTGGACCATTATGTTCCATACCTGTTGCCTCCCAGCCAGCAGTGGAGGGAAACACAAGTGCAGAGTTTGTGATTATTGGTTTGGGCTCAGAGGATGGAGGCCTGGCTACGCACACAGGCATGTGACCACTTTGGAAACAATATTGAGCTCCCCTGATGCAGTCCATGAATAGCAGAGAGATCAGCCTGGCTACCATCGACTCAGAAGCTGGGAAAATAAATGACAGCAAACTACCAGGCAAACAGTTCTTCCAAAGAACATCAAGATATGCTTCCCTAAACGTATGACTTTTAAACAGCAAATTAGTGGAAATCCAACTACAAGGAAACTTCACCCACCCATGATCTCACTCTGTTTTCTTTGTTCCCTCTCCTTCCAGCTTCTGCCCAAATGTGCACAGAATCTTCCTTATAGCTTTAGAAAGTATAAACAACATTTTGTATTCCATGTTATGTAATGAGTACTTTCCATGCTGCCTTGTCATCTTCTTAACTATCTTTGTCAGTATGCCATCCTTCAAATGAAATATATTATACTTTACTTAGCACATAATTAAGGTCTGATTTAAAATTTGAGACTGTGGAGCTAGAAGGAATCTTAGGAAATCGTTGAGGCCAAGGAAAATGAACCTGGAGAGCAGAGTGAGTTCCCTAAGTTCAAAGAGCTAGTGAGCTCCAGACCTGAGACTGGATTTGATTCATTTCTTCAAACATATGTTTATAATTACCCACTTGATGTCAGGTAGTGGTGCATGGGTTTCCTCACGCTTCAAATCGCTTTTCACCACATTGCATGACCTAATTAACATTTGTTAGATAGGAGCTGTTTCTTATTTTTCTTAACAGAGGGAATCCTTTTTCAATTCACTGTCAGGAAAATACAGGTTGCGGTACTGAAATGAGTAACAGCAATTTTAATTCAGACCGGTTTCGTGACTGACGGGTAGGTAAGTCAGCATGCAAAGACATTTTGTGGTTCCCAGGTTTGGCTTGCTGTCTCGATGCCCTTTGCAAACTCCACAGGGATTTTAAGCTTTAAGTCTGGTTATAAGCTTATGCAAGCTGTTAGTCACCTTTTTAGATGAAAAGCACCACAGGATTAAGCTTGAAAATGTTCCGTGCTTCACTATGGATTCCTTTGGAGTAATTCAGCGGTAGTATGATTTTGAGGGAGAAGTGATTGAACGGATACATTTCAAAACACATTTGCATTTGAAAATGGGGGTTATCAGCTAAAAGAACTATTCTTGAAAGGTACACATGCAGGGCAAATTTAGAACAAGCAGAACAATTTAGACATGATAGCTATGAATTGCCCTAAAGCTTAAAATACTGGGTGCTCTTGATCACGCAGAATCTTGGACATGGTTTGAATCATGAATATTTGGTGTTTTACTTTGGAAAACACATTGGACAAGGAAATCTCATCACTGCTGTAGGTCCACAGATCATTCCAAATGTTCCAGGCAGGTATCAACACATGGTACATGCACATTCGACCAGGAACCAATCGTTGGATGAGCCTATGCTTTTGGTAATAGAGAAGAGGGTGGGTCCTGGAGTCAGATTGCTTGTGTGGGTATCTTGGTTCTAGCACTTACTGGATATGTGAACTTGGCTGGGTCTCAGTTTGCTCATTTGCAAAATGGGGAGAATACTCTTTAACTCATGGAATTGTTGTATTGAATTGATCATGTTAAATCATGTAACACAATACCTCTCAAACTGGAATGTGCTCACCAATCACCTGAGTTCATAGGAAGATCAGTAGAAACGGAGAAAGACAAATATTGCAGGCTCTAACTTAAATGAGGAATGTAAAAAAATCCGAGCTTATAGACACAGAGAGTAGATGGTGGCTGCCAGGGGATGGGGGGGTGTGTGGGGAAGATGGGGAGATGTTAGGCAAATGGCAAAAACTTCCAGTTATAAGAGGGATAAGTTTGGGGAGCTAATGTACAACTTGATGACTGTAGTTAACAACACTGTATTGTCTTCTTGAAAGTTGCTAGGAGAACAAACCTTAAATGTTTTCATCATAACAGCAATGAAATGATAATTATGGGAGGTGAATGATGTTAACTAACCCTACTGTGGTACACCCATAGATATATATATATATACGTTATGGTAAATAATATATACATTCATTAAGTCATCGCACTGTACACATTAAACTTTACACAAAACTATATGTCAATTATATCTCAATAAAGCTGGAAAAAGAAAAAGAAAAAGAATAGGTGCAATAGGTCTAGGGTGTGGCCTGCTGTTCTGGATTTCTGGCAAGCTCTGGGTGGTCTCCAGGCCATGCTTGGAGCAGGGGGGGATGCAGAATGCCTGTTCGGTGAGCAACATTCAGTCCTGCCAGTGTTATCCTTCAGATGGATTTCTCCTTCTCTTTCTCCTTGCCACATTACTGTGGCCTCTGCACACCTCATACTTTCATTTCTTTCTGTTCCAGATCTTGTGCACTGGCAGCTCCTGCCAGTGAATAGGGAAAAGGTTAAATTAGGCAGGGAGAGACAAGAGAGCCTCGGGAAGGCAGGCTGTAGCTGCAAGTGGGAGGCTGAAGAAGCGTCAGGGTTTGGGGGGAAAAAAGGATGAAGGTATTTCTGACCCCCCAGGCTAGGTGCCATGCATGGAGTCTCACAGACTTTCTGATAAGTCCTAGTAAAAAGTCGGGGACAAAATTCTTCAGCGGCAACCCAGTAGGGACCCCTCTCACTCTTGAGAGCTTTGTACTTTCCCTCAATAAACTCTATCACTTTGCTCGCTCTCTGCTGTCCGCGAGATTCATTCGTTGATTCTGTAAGACAAGGACCCGTGTCTCCCTCACCCTCCTGCAACACCAGATTCTTGCAGTTGACTGCGCATGCACCCATGGTGTGCAGCATGTGAGGGAGATCATGCAAATGTTGAAATGGTCCCGTTCAGAGTTGGAAAAAGCCGTTCCCTGTCAGCCATGCCTTACACCATGACTTTCCTGGGTTTAAAGGGCCTTTGGAGCAATTAGTCAATTTGAAGTTCATGGCCACTGTCAGCTTTCAGAGGATGTCCCCTTCCTTCCCCATTCCACACTGCCTTTGAACAAGAGAAGTTTCTCCATCTTCACATCCTAGAGAGAGAGGCTTCTGGTCTGAGCTCTGTACTTCTCTGTCAGCTTCCACTGACCTCCACCTGGACTCTTTCTAGCCCTGGTGTCTGTCCTTGTGCATCTGCTACTGACACATCATGGCAGTATAACTTGGGGTTTGCCGTCTTGGCACCTTCAGTGCTTGGTCATCCCCTCTCATTGATTCGACCCACATCAGACCTCACTGGCTACAGAGATGCCCTGAGCACCAGCCACATTCTCCATCTGGTCACTTGGCCTCTCTCACAATGGCCACCCAACGTGGGTCCCTTGCTCTCAACTCTGTCCCTTACTATGCACAGGTGAGAACTTCTGGGCACCTCCACACCACATGGAAGTGGAGACATTCAGGGGCACTGAGTCCTCTCTCTTCTTGAACATCCCACGTTGTCATTCGGACCAGCCATGGCCACCCTATGGTGGCTCAGGTGCAACATGAGGTGGTCTCTGCTAGAATTCCAAATGGAAATGCAGTGAATCTTGCTCTCAGTTCAGCTTTTCCTTCTTTCCCTTCAGTTTTTATCTACCCCACCCCCTTCCATGAGCTAAGGCTCAGAGATGGGGTGGGAGTGGGGTCTCAGGTAGCTACTTCTTCCCAGGCTCATCTCTCCAGAATTCTCTACGTCCTCCCAGGTAAAGCTCTACTTTCCATTCTGTCTGTTGGAAATTGCTCTATGTCACATCTCCTTTCCTACCTGTGGACTCGGTTCTAGGTGGATCCATACTACTGCTCCTTCCCTGAGGCAATAAACTTCATATCCCAACCACCGTGATGAAAAGGAAATGTGGAAAGGGAAAGCTTTTCCTTACTGAGAAGGAAAATCAGATTTTTAAATATTTTAAAAATATTATCTGTATTATGTATTATAGCTGCTGCATATACAATAGTAGTGAAAAATGGGATTTTTTTTTTTGCTCCTTTTCTTTGCCTTTAGCAGACATTACCTATCACATTACACAGCCTTGGAAGCCTTCTTAGCAGTGTTGCAGGTAATCAGGGACAGTCATCAAGAGGTGGCCTTGGAGGCATGGACAATTTTTGATCACTAAAGAGTTAAGCTCAAGGAAGAAGTCAAGGAAACTACGCAGTATCTAGATCTCATCCAAATAGGCAATGTAAGTTTTAGATTTCAGAACTATGTAACTGGAAGTCACTTTAGGGTATGAAATCATTACCATTGCCCCCCCAAAATGATCATCCAACCTCTGCTTGTATAACTCAATGACAGTGAGCTCACTGCTATTGCATTTTTAGACTATTCTAATGAGTAGAAAGGCATTCAGTATATTGTACTGAGACCTGCCCCTTGTACCTTGGCTCCTACACATATTTCATTCCCACCTGCACCATTGGCCCTTCAGCTACTTGAAGACAGCCACCATAGTGCCATTAGTGTCTCCTCTCTGGGCTCAATCTGCTCAGTCCTTTTCACTGGCACAGACTCCAGCCCCCACACCAGCTTGCTGGCTCTCCTCTGGGTCCTTCTCTATTTGACGAGCCATTAAAAACTAGGATGGTAACTTTGATGGGAAATGTCCCCTCCTCCCACAAGTTTTTTAAAAATTTTTTTATTTGACACAAAAGTTGCATGTAAAGGGGCTGATTACTGGGGATGTGTAAGGGCTGTCTGTTGTAGCCTGATGCTGTATTCTTAGAAATTCTAGCTTGTCCTAATGCGATCTCCTTTCTCTTCCCCTCCTCTCCGCTCCCCACGACACACACACACACACACACACACACACACACACACACTCTTCTAGGGGGCATCATTCCTCAGCTGGCTACTCAAAGCAGTGGCCTGCATATGCTGGTTTTACTGCTTGCTTGTCCAAACTGCAGGCTTAGTAAGGAGGCTACAGGGGAAATGTTTTCAGCTCAAAGACTGCCTCTGAATTCACTTAGTTTTGAGCAATTTATGAGAGTATCCTGCGGGAAAAGATTGGGAAAGTCCTGAAAGGGACTTGCTCATGCCCCTCAGTTTTGCCACCACCAGGCGATTTGATGCTGCTTCTTAGTGTGGGAATCCAGTGGACTCTTGCAGGCTGGAGTTAAGGAATCATCAGTAAAAAGAATGATGATAATAAAAACAGCCAACATGATTGAGCATTTTGTATGTGTTTGCCCCGGTGCTGCCTGCTTTACATTTATGAACTAATTTAATATTCACAAGTTTGGCCCCTTGCCCAAGGTCACAAGCTAAGTGGTGGAGCCAGTCTGAGCCCACATGCTCTGGCTCCAGAGCCTATGCTGTAAACCCCACTGATACTGTGCATTAATGGCACTATGTCTCATAATAACCAACTCAAGTCAAAAGACACAAGGAAGTAAATTTATGGTATTGAAGAGCAAAAACTCCCAAACTTTAAGGTTACTGTCTCTGTGTCTCAGTTCCTTCATCTATAAAATGTGCTAATATAAATTAGCGGTTCTATTTATATAAATAGCGCTAAAGATAAATTGTTTCCTCCTCTCCTCTTCAAAACACATAATTTCAGTTGTTTTACAAACAAAGCCACATCATTTATTCAAATTTGATATTGGGTTCTGTTCTACTAAGATCTTCATGGTCTCAAGTGTTCCTTTAGAGTTTTAACCAATGGGGTCTTTTCCTCTGAGACCCCTTGTATGTGCCACACTTATGCCACTTCTCTCATTATGGGATGTCTCCTGTTCTCTTCCTGTCCACCCAAGTTCTACTCATACTTATGAGTTTCTACTTAGCCCATCTCCTCCATGATCTCCCCTGAATACTTTGACCCCTTTCCCCCCACTTTGACTTCTCCTTTGTCTTAAGTGAACACAAATCCAGTTGTATCCCACCAATTAACATTTTTAAACATTTATTATGTGGCTCTAATGATTCTGGATCAGGATTTCCCAACCACAGCACTATGACATCTTGGGTGTTGTGATGGTTACCTTTATGTGTCAACCTGACTGGGCCATGGGGTGCCCAGATACTTGGTCAAACATTATTCTGGGTGTCTCTGTGAGGGTGTTTCTGGATGTGATTAATATTTAAATTGGAGAACTGTGAGTAAAGCAGATTGCTCTCCCTAATATGGGTGGGCCTCATCAAATCAGTTGAAGGACTGAAGAGCACAAAAGGCTTACCCTTCCCTGAGTAAGAGAATTATCTTGCATGATGGTCTTAGAACTGGAACATCAATCAGATTTTCCAAGTTGTATAGCAGTCTGCTGGCTTTTAGACTTGAACTAGGACATGAGCTCTGCAGATTTTGGACTTGCCATCCTCTGTAAGATCATGAGCCAGTTTTTATAATAAGCCAATTCTTTATAATAAGTGTCTCCTCATATATATACATATATATAATAAATATAATTATATTATTACAAATATATGATAATAAAATAAAGTATAAATAAAAATAAATTATATATAGTATAAATAAGTATAAGTTATATATTTATTGGTTCTTTTTCTCTGGAGAACACTGACTAATTCAGGCAGGATAACTCTTTGTTGCAGGGGCTACCCTGTGCATTGGATGTTTAGCAGCGTCCTGACCTCTACCCACTTAATGCCAGTAGCATCTACCACAGCCCAGTTGTGACAATCAAAATGTGTCCAGACACAGCCAAATGTCTTCTGGGGCAGCAAAACTGTCCTGGTGGAGAGCCACTGTTCTAGGAATGCGGGAGAACTCCGGAAGTGCCTCTGCCAGGGTTTCTGCTGCCAAGGACCTCAGTGTCTATTTAGGACTCAGCGCCGACAGTCAGGAGTCCATATGGGGACAATTAACTACTAGCTTGTGAAACACACTGCGATTTAATTTTTACTTAAATTTGTGATTTTCTTTTTGGGGAAGAGGAGAGAGAAATCGAAGAAACCTTTATGAGAAAAAGTGGAAGATGTCTTTCACTGGAGAAGGCAAGTCATGTGGAACATGAAGTAAGAAAAAGCACAATGCTCTACCCTGATTGTCCCAGACAAGGGTAATTCTTAAGGAGTTATCACTTTTCAAATATTGGAAGATTCCTTAATGAGTGAAAAATTGCCTATATGTCTCTGCTCTACTGCCTAGCTCTACTGAGCAACAAATCTTCCAAGTCCACTTGTAAATTCCACTTGAGTCCTGATCGTTTTGAGGAATTAGGTGATTCTTCAAATGAATCCACAACCCATTGTTGCCCTGGACACATTTAATAACAGAATTCTGGGAGTGTAAGATTAAGAGACACAACCCTTCAGTCTTTCCCCAAACAGTTTTATTACTGAAATGATTCATGCACCGGGAGTCATTGAAATTGATCATTAGTAATTTATATTCTTTGCAGACAGAGCTTTTGAGGTTCCTTTCCTTAGTTGTTCAATGTCAGTTGCCCAGTGAAAGCTGTCAGTTGTTCAATGAAAATTTTGTTCAGTTCTCTAAGAAATTTACAGTCCTGAAGACATTCTAAGGCCTGTGGGGAGTTGAGATGTGGCTGTTTGCTGGTTTTAGCAAGCTGTGCATGGCTGAATATATAATGCATTAAAGCTAGTGCAAGACACAATGTGATAATCAATAGCAATGCGGTGTGTGCTGAACAGTAAGATTTAATATTAGCTTAGCTTTGCAACAAGAGGCAAGACACAAGTCAACCTGGGGAGTGGGGACCCAGGGAGGGCAAGCTCTCAGCTGGGTTTAGCAATAGTGTGGTCCTGAAGTGGATGCTGAAGGCTGGCCTGCGCGCTTGGGGAGAGAATTCAAAGTTGGGCTCTGACACCTCTGCTCTCCTCGTCTATTTTCATATGTGGAGGTTATGTAAAAAGAGCTGATTTCTGGGGCACCTGGGTGGCTCAGTGGGTTGAGCATCCGATTTCCGCTCAGGTCATGATCTCATGGTTTGTGAGCTTAAGCCCCACGTCGGGCTCACTGCTGTAAGTGCAGAGATTGCTTCAGATCCTCTATCCCCCTCTCTCTTTGTCCCTCCCCCCTTTGCACTCTCTCAAAAATAAATAAAATATTTTAAAAAATTAAAAGAGTTGGTTTCTGCCTTACCGAGTCACAGGACTGTTGTACTTGAAGGGAGTTGGGGGTCATGTGGTTTAAGCCTTCATTTTATAGGTGAGGAATTGCAGGTCAGGAGCGGTGATAGAATAATTATAATAGTAATATTAACATATATAGAGTGTTAATTGTCTGACAGACACTGCTGAGGGCCTATAGACCTCTCACTCTACCTCTGTGAGGTAGGCTCTTTTAGTATCTGGCTGTTACAGATGAGGAAGCTGAGAGTCAGACAGGTTTAGTCATTTCCCCAAAGGCACACTAAAAGTTAAGAGCTGGCAGTGTGGAAATCTCCCTCAGCAGGCTAGTGCTTTTTTTTACTTTGCCACTGGATTTTCTCATTTATAATGTCTCTTTCAGTCCTTTGTCCCCTTCTTCCCTCCCTCCCTTCAACATGGGGCACTGAGCCCTGAGACTGGACCAGGCATGGCCCCAGGCTCTGGGAAAGCAGTTTCTTACATTCCAAAGCTATGAGCCAGCGGGGTGGGGACTGTCTAGGAGGGGAGGATATAGGAATTAACATTTCTTAGTCTAGTCTTTTTCAAATGCTGCATGTGAGGAAGGAGGCCTTGGACCCAGAGGCTCAGGACAGTCATCGCTGACCACGAGGGCCACCTGAGCAGAGCAAAGGGCTAAGCTCATGGTGGATGGCTATCACCAGGCTAGGCCTTGTCCCTGTGATTTCTTCTCAGATGACTGAGAGTCACAAACATGGACCCCTGAGATGACCTTGGGCTACAGAGAGATGAGTTTAGTTAGTTTGGACATTACAGACAGTCTTTGTTGAACTTAAAAAGGGATGAAATGGCACAAGAGGGGGCCCTCTTGTGGGGGCCTCTGGGGTGAAGTGGTTCAGCCTTGAGGGGGGTACCATGGATTTGGCTTTGTCAGTGCTTTTGTTTCGTACTAGCCTCCTCACTTGCCCATTTGTCCCAGCAGGGAGCTATTAGTGAGGATAGGTAACTTCTGTCTTTTATCTGAAATGCCAAGATGGTGCCTGATCTGTTATGTACTCAGTGGATATTTGTTGAATAATTGGGGATCCTCAGTCTTGCAATGTCCAGAAGCTGGGTTCTGTGGGGTTTATTTAGCATTTATCTGGACCAGGGGGACTGGCGGAGGTAAAGCAAACCTGTATGATATATAAATACATCAAATGTATGTCCCAGATTTTTTGGAACAGACCCGGTTTCAAATATTCTCTCCAGTTTTCCCTATAAGTACACTTATCTCTGTCAGGCCATGTGATCTGATATTTTGGTTTAGAAAATATGGACAGTATAGCCAAGATGCTATTTTATTATGTCACACTAGCAGGACTATTGAGGTCTAGGCCCTGTCTGGTATCAAGAGACTTGTGGCCCTGAGAAAGCAATGGCAAGGCTGTGTGGTGAGCAAGGATGCAGCAGAACTGTAGGTTCACATAATTCCTATCTTTTTCTGATATATATTTCTGATATATGGGTTTATCAGTCAAGGTTCTCCAGAGAAACAGAACCGGGAGGATATATTTCAAGGAATTTTCTCACGTAACTGGGGGCTCCAGCTCTGAAACTTCTAGGGCAGCCTGACAGGCTGGAAACTCTTGGCGAAGGTAATGTTGCAGTCTTGCAAGAAAACTTCTTCTTCCTCAGAGAATTTTCAGTTTCATTTTTAAGGCCTTTCGACTGATTGGATGAGGCCCACCCACATTCTCGGGGGCAATTGTCTTTGCTTAAACTCAACTGATAGTGGATGTCAGCCACATTTGTCAATACCTTCACAGCAACACCTAGATTAGTGTTTGAGTAAATAAGTGGGTACTATAGCTTAGCCCAACTGACATAAAACTAACCATCATAGTGGGCAACATTTGAACTGCCTGTAACTTGCCCCAAAAGGTTAGTATGAAAAAACAATAGTAGATTTGGACATATCTTAGTAAATGTGGGAGCATTATTACCTGATAAACTACTGTTCTCCTCCCCAAAGAGGGGCAGTCACAAGCCTGTTGACCTGCTTGTTAAACCCAATGAGTTAAGTGAGCAAAAGCTGGGAAGTGCCCCATGAGGGGGCTGTATCTCTATTTCTCAGAAGAAAGAAGTATTGGAATAGCACTTGTCTATTCTCCTCACCCTCTTCTTCTTCCATGGGAATGGGGACCTCATTTAACTGGTGCTGGGAGAGGCAATCTCCTGGGAATCCTGACAATCTCTACATGTTCTTCCAGGGTGCGCCATGAATGCAATAGTCTGACTACTCTTCACCCAGGCCATTGCTCAGGGTTGCCTTTGCCATGAGCAACCTTGAGAAAGGAGGTAATTTCTTTCCCTGGACAAAAAAGACAAAGAACAGGCCTGTCTTCCCTTGTTATAAAAGTGGTGATCACCCAACCTGCAACTTCCTCTCCTGTAACACAATTCTGCATGTCCAGGGTCCATCTAGGGCCACCTACACTGTCTCCATGGGACCTGGGAGGAGGGCATGTGAAACTGATATGACTATCATGCTGATACTCTGGTTATTACATTTGCTGTAATAAAGTTCTTTGTCTCTGATCCAGGAGTTTCATATCTTCTTGCCAGCATCCGTGAAACAGTTACAGGCTAGCTTATTAGCCTCCACAATTTTAACAGTAAGTGGCCTTGATTCCCTGAAGGCAACAATGATATGTTTCACACTCCCAGCCTCACTGCCTCTTCTGTACAATGAGGGTCTGTCCTGGGGACCAAAGTCTCTGTACTCCAGCATTTCACTGCAGGAGGAAATAGTAAGAACTGTTTGGGGTTTCCAGCTCTATCATTAAGAAAGCTGGTGTACTGATTACTGAGTGGGATATTTCCAAGTGGTTTAGAGTCTAGAGAAGACAAGAGGGGACCATCTAGGCTCTCTTAGAAACCGCACTGTGCCCCGTGTGCCAGGCCCTATGGTAGGAGCTGGGAGTTTTTATAGTGAAAGACAAAGGGCCTGCTTGCTTTCTTGGATTTTATAGTTTCATGGGGTGCATGCACAGATATAAGAATATAATACAGAGTGTTGAGGGGTGCCTGGGTGGCTCAGTTAAGCATCCGACTTCAGCTCAGGTCATGATCTCTCGGTTCGTGAGTTTGAGCTCCGTGTCGGGCTCTGTGCCGACAGCTCAGAGCCTAGAACCTGCTTCATATCTTATGTCTCCCGCTCTCTCTGCCCCACCCCCGCTTGGGCTTTCTCTCTCTCTCTCTCTCTCTCTCTCTCTCTCTTGCTCTCTCTCTCAAAAGTAAAATTAAAAAAAAAAATACAGTGTTGAGAGCTACTCAAGAAGACTGATTACTGACCACATCTCTTCATCTGACATTATCTTTCTCTCTAATGAAGTCTATAAAGTCACATTTTAATCAGCTTGATTGTATGTTGATTATTGTTAAGTTGGTAACGGCAACACATTTACAAATTATCTTTTGGGAAGGGTTATTTCTGTAGTGATTAAGCTCATTATTTGTTGATTTATACCAAATTCATTCACAGAGAGTGACTTATCTCTATGATTTTGGAGTAGCTTATATTCTGACCATACCTTACATAATAATTCAATAAGCCAGACAGAATACAATATTAAAATTTAAATTACTATGTGAATATTTAAAGTTAAGTAAATAATGCGTATACCAGACTTTTAAGTATAATCCTAAATTCTACTTTTATTATGTTTTTCAACAAATATACTCAAAATAGAGTAGAAACTCAGGAATCCACAGATCCATCTATCTATCTACCCATGAAATACTGTCAGGCACCTAGACACTGGGAATGTAGGGGTAATTGGCAATAAACTTTTCAAATGTTCTAGTCGCCTAAAAAAGAAACTTAAGTCAGTCATGTATATAATAAAAATAGCTAAATTTTATGGAAGTTTGATTATAATTAATGCCTCGTTATTAATGCAATAGCTTCCAAAAACAGATGTCCCCCAAAATAACAGACATCCAAATATTATTTATATTTTGCATTAATCTATACAAATCTCTGAAATAAAATTTATAAAAATACAACAAAATTCAATTTAGAAACATTGATTGAGTGTCTATCACACATAAGGACCTGTAGTAGATTCTATAGGGCATATAAGACAGATCCGTGCCCTTGAACAATTCATAATCAAGTGAGGACATTACTTATCATCATAGATTTATGAGTCTACTTGCCAGGCAAGGGTCCCCCTTTTCAACATAATGACTCCTTTATGGTGTTTTTGTGATGCTTTTATCAATGGTATTTTGGCTATAGTGTTTCTGTATAATCTAAACCATCAGTCAAGATATCTGTATTGCAGGATATAAATGGAGGGCTAAAAGGGAAGGTGATTAGCAAGTAAGGGAGAAACTAACATTAATTAACCTACTCTATCCCGAGCACTTTGTTGTGTAATACATTCACGGAAGAATCCAGGAAGTAGGCATTATTGCATTTCTTCTCTTCTTAGTAGATGACGGCATTAAAGCTCAAAAATGTTCAAACAGTTCTCTAAAACTAGACAGAAATAGCAGAGCTGGGAATTTTAGGTCTGTTTAACACCAAAGCCCAGGCTTTTGTCTGCTGCACTATACTTACAACTTGCCAAAAATGTGTGTGTATTTTCAGAAGCAAGCAAGCAAATAAACAAGCAAGCAAGCAAGAATGTACCTAGAAAGCAGTGAGTTTTCTAGCACTGGGGGTATTTATTATACACTGAATAACCAGTCAGAGACATAGAGGGAATTAAAGTATTCAGTGGGGGGTGAATAGAGTGATATCAAAATCCCTTTCAACATTGGGATTCAACCTCTCTGAAAACATTAGTAGAGTTTACATGTATTTTCCTCTTCACAGGATCCTCCACTACATATACTCTACCATGAATGGAGACAGTCATCTGCGTAGATAATGGGAAAAGTGAGGCCCATGTGCCATATCACTATATAGCTTATCAAGATGTGCAGCAGTTCATCCTGTTGAAAATTCAACTTGTGTTATGTGTGTTTCCCATGAATTTGTTCCATAGAGGGATGTCTCTGCAAATCAGTCATGTCAACTTTAGAGGAAAACAAACCTTTTAGCTTTAAAGGAGCTCCCTCCCTAAGGGGAAATAGACAACTAGACTTTTTGGACTTCAGATCTTGTTGTGGATTGAATATTTGTGTCTCTACTGAAACCCATATGTTGAAGCCCTAACCCCACATGTGGTGGTATTTGGAGAAGGAGCCTTTGGGAGGTAATTACGTTTAGATGAGGCCATGGGGGTGGGGTCCCCATGATAGGATTAGTGTCTTTACAAGAAGAGGAAGAGAGAACAGAGCTCTCTCCCTCTATGTGAACACACAGCAAGAAGGTGGCTGTCTGCAAACCAGGAAGTGGGTCCTCACCAAGAAGTGACTCTGCCAACACCTTGATCTTGGACTTCCCAGCCTCTAGAACTGTGAGAAATGAAAGCATATTATTTAAAGCCCGCCCCCCCCCCCCCCCCCCCAGTCTATGGTTTTTTATTAAGTCAGCCCAAGAAGACTAAGATAAACTCCTTGAAACTAATGTGATAACCCATTTTTAAGATTCAGTGTGGTGGCTCTATTTGGGGATAACCTCTTTGGGGAAAGAGAGTGATGAAGCCCTTTGAAAGAAAAGAACTATGATTCCTTGGGCACAGAAAGCAGACAGTGAAGGTGAGAAGAGTAGTGAGAATCTCTGGCATAGGAGGCTGGGAAATAGGCTCCTTGGAACATGGGTGTGCATAGGGCAGAAATTACTGAGCATTCAGGGTGTGACCTAGGAACCTGAGCCACAGCCTCCCTGGCTGAGCTCAGCTCTGGGCACTGGAGGCTTGCCCTCTAAGTTCTGGGACCATGTTTGTTCAAAAGCATCACCAAATGGCAGAGAGAAACAACAGTGAAGTGGACTGATCCTTCACCAGAGCTCAGCTTGGGACTGGGAGATTATAGATCTCCATCCCTTCTTCAGACTGTATAAACCTCTAGTGCTTTTGCGTTTTGTTTTTTAGTTTTGTTTTGCTTTGGTTTGCTTTAAAGCTATCCGCAGGAAGGAGAAGTACCAGAAGGCAGGGAGCATGGAAAATTTGAGGAAAAAACAGTTGCTGAGATTTGTAGCAGGAAAGGAACAGTTGGTTCCTCGGGGTGGCCAGGGTCCCCTGTCTCCGCTGCCACCCAGAGGGGAGCAGCCACTGCCAGCCACATCCTGATTCTTTACAGTGGCCGGGCAGTCACAATCTTTGCATAAAACTCAGCTTCTTTATTTCTCTTGGTCTCAGGACTCTCAGACCTTGCATCTCAAGAACAAAAGAAAATTCTAGATGGAAACCTCATTTGAATTCTGAAGTTATACTTGCAGGAACAATGTTCAGATGTGTGGGATTTGTGTATTTGGTGATGATAAACAGCAGTAGCAGTGACAACAACAGGGAAATATAGATCTGAAGGTTTCATGTTTAATATTTGGGGCTTTGTTGCTACCCAGATTTACAAAACAAACAACAACAACACCCTACCATGCATAATGTGACTGAGTGATGGGTCTTTGGAGCCACCGGAGAAATTCCCTTCGAGTGTTAGAGTCAGTGGAATGACTTCCGCTAGGAAGAAACATGGGTGAATAAAGCTCCCGACTCCAGGTACCCTGATTATTTGTGCCCTGCAGCCCTGTTTGTTGAGGAGCTAAGAGCAAATGTCAAGGGATAGGGCTGGGGGATATCCATCTTTTTTTCTTACAAGTTATTAGTTATTGGGGCGCCTGAGTGGCTCAGTCGGTTGAGCACCTGACTTCGACTCAGGTCATGATCTCACAGTTCATGAGTTCGAGGCCCACGTCAGGCTCTGTGCTGACAGCTCAGAGCCTGGAGCCTGCTTCAGATTCTGTGTCCCCCTCTCTTTCTGCCCCTCCTCCACTCAAGCTCTGTCTCTCTCTGAAAAATAAATAAACATTTAAAAAATGTTAAAAGAAATAAAAAAGTCATTAGTTATTTTCTTCCTCTGCTCCAGCACCGAATTTCATTCATATCTGACATGTGCTAACCAACCCTGAGCAAGTGTCCAGAGAAAGACTCTGGATCTCACATCATGGCATTGAGGTGATGTCTTGGCTTTCCAGAACTTCCTATCACCTTCTCTCTGTGTTTGGGGTAGATTTTGTTTTCTCTCTTGGCTCCAGGACCCACTTCCAGAGACCTCCCGAAATCTGCTCATTCTCTCTGGAAGTCCCTTCTCCTAGCGGAGAGTTAACTTTATGTCTTTACCAGCCAAAGGGCCAGAGGCTGCTCAGTGAGATCCTGGTTAGCCCTGGAGAAGGAGGGCTGAAAGGAGCTCTGAGGCTTCTAAAGATAAACATGTTCTTTCTTTTCTGGTCCTCCCCTTCCCTTCACCACATATGTCAGAAATTCTACCTCTGAAACCATTTCTTCCTCTCTTTCCTTCTGCCTTCTTCCAGGCCCCCTCTCATTTCCGCTCAGAGTGACTGATAGCATCATAACTCTCCTCCTGGCTTTCAGACTCTCACCCTTCCATTCCATTCTCGTCTGAAGCATGCATCTGTGTATGTCCTTCTCTTGCTTAGAAAATTTCCCTGGTTCCCTATCACCCTCAGGGCACTTGGATATTCACTCCCTGTACTTGGAATGCCCAACCCCTTCCTTTCCTGGAAAGGGATTCACCTTATATTCCTCTTCTGAGAAGCCATTGCAGGTCCCTTTGGGTGGAGTTGGTCTATTTTAGTCATTTCCTTCTTTGTGCTTCCATTGTCTAATAACTCAAAGAACTGAATAACTAGTGAGCTTTCCATGTGCTTAGTGCTATTCAAGCCCCTTTCAGGCATTGCCTCATTTTTATCCTCACAAGAGCCTTATAAAGTCTGTGCTCTCCTTTTCTCCAGTTTAGTGGAGGAAATGAGGCACATCAATGTGTGCAAGGTTATGTGGCTAGAGAGACGTGGAAGCAGGATTTGAACGTGAGTAGTTCACACTGGAGCCTGTGTTCTTAATCACCACACCATTCTGTGCCTGTGAATCTCTGTGAGACCTCTTCTCACATTTGATCATTGTGTCTTGGCATCTCTCCCTTCCATTAGATTAAGCAGCTTGAGGGCAGTAATACCTATCACTGAGACTGTCTTCTCCCTATGTCTTCACATGGTCTTCTCTATACCCGTCATATTGGGTTAGAGTCTACCCTTCAATTACCTCATATGACTTCTTTAAAGGCAGCATCTCCAAACACAGTCATAGTCTGAGGTACTGGGGGTCAGGGCTAAAATATGGGAATTTGGGGGAGACACAGTTCAATCCCTAACACAAATTCCATATGTTTCTTGAATTCCCCTTTGCCATGTACCCAACATGTTCATAGTTTCCAAGAATTAGGACATGGACATTTTGGGGGGCCATTATTCTGTCTAGCCCAGAGGAAGCCATGTTGACATCTAGGGAAGAGTCTTCAGGGCATAAGAATAGCTAGAGTCAAGGCACAGAGGTGGATGAGGGTGGAGTTGGATGAGCAACAGGAACCCATGGTGAGGTGTGGTCATGGGGGAAAGGGAGCCCATTTGTACTGGCCCCGTGGACCATGGTAGAGACTCTGGCTTTCACTCAGAGGTTTTGAGTGGAGGAGAAACATGACCTGACTTTGTTTTAACAGGATCTCCCTAGCTGCTAGTTGAGAATAGATTAGAGGGGACCAGGTGGTGGGGGAGAGGTGATTGCAGTAACCCAGGAAGGCAAAGACAACTACTTGAGCCAGGATGTAGCAGGGAGGCCCTAAGACATTGTTGGATCTGCCTTTTGAAGGTAAAAGCATTAGGATTTTCTCTTGGATTGGTGTGAGTGAAACAGAAGAATCAAGGAAGACTTAGGATTTTTTTGGCCAGTGTAACTGGAAGAATAGAGCTGGCGTTGATTGAGATGGGGACAATGGGGAGCTAAGCAGCTAGACTTGGGGAGTATGTGAAATGCCTGTTTAGACATCCCAGTTCCGATGTGAAAGGCTCATTTTCCTTATGCTTTTAAAGCCAACTCTTAAATATCTTTATTTCTACATCTAATGATTCTTGTAAAAAAAATTGTGAATAACTTTCATTTACTCACTGATTTTCTAGTAACTCGTGGGCAAAGATGAAAATTAGTCCCGTTTATAAACTTAATGAATGATATTCCCTTAAACATCTTCAACCAACATGTATAGATTTAATATGTTTACTTTTCAGACACTTCAAATGTCTGGGAGGGTATACGTACAATATTAATTAGCAAAATTCTCTTAAGAATTTTAAATTACTCTTCTATCCAGTAAACATATAATTATAGTAAGTCAAGTTCTCTTAAACATGCCACAACTATTTATAAACTTAAAATTCCCTTAAACCTTTCAGCTAAAAATAAAAATGAAAAGTGTCAGATTCTTTTAAACATGATACACGCTTTAAGGTTTTTTTTGTTTTGTTTTGTTTTGTTTTTTCAGTTGTTGAGGGGGGAAATGAGGCTTGCTTTCCATGCTTAACTGTCAAGACTGTTGTGGAGACAGCACAGGAAACAGAACTTGCACAATGTAAACAAGCTATGAGAAGTGAAGATGCTGTTTTCTTTCTGGGACAAAACTAACCTCTGTGGAGGACACACTTGACCCAGGTCTTGAAGGGGAAGGAGGAGTTTTTTGCTTTCTTTCCTTTTGCAAATGAAAACTGACTCTGGAAAAGTGCAGATAATTTAAGTGAGGTGTAAGTGTCAAATAAAGACCATCCAGTGCCTTCTCATCCACAGATACAATTTTTTGAAAGTATTTTGACAAATGACTACTTAAAAAAAAGGTTTTTTAAAAACTTTCCTTTATTTTTGAGAGAGAGAGAGAGAACAAGAACAAGGAGGGGAGGGGCGGGGGGGGGGTGTGGGAGACAGAGGATCCGAAGTGGGCTCTGCATTGGCAGCAAAGAGCTCCATGTGGGGCTTAAGCCCACGAACCGTGAAATCATGACCTGAGCTGAAGTCAGACACCTAACCAACTGAACCACCCAGGTGCCCCCAGAGGTATCACATTGGCCTCCTAACAAGGGGTCTCTTCTAACTGTGAAATTCCCAAGTCCTCAGGTCAGGGCAGGGGTCAGTGGGCGCTCTAGGCATGGAGGCGGGCACAGCCTATGATGCTCCGTGTATGCTGGACAATTGAATGAAATCCCAGCAAAGAGGTAGCCACTTACTTAGCCAAACCTGGAGCCACCTTTTCTCCCACAGTCCCAAGGAAGGGTAGACAAAGAATAAGGGGGGGACGGCACTAGTGGCAGAAGTTAACACTGCACATGTCCAGAGAGGGGCTGTAGGATATGGATGCTTCATGAAGTCCCCAGTGTGCTCACCTGTTTGATCCTGGGGCAGAAAAGCAGGGGTGTCCTTCCAAGGATCCCAGCTAGGTCTGGTAGGGGCACCTTGGGGAGCTTCCCTCAGACAGCCTTGCTTCCTAGGAGAGGAGTGTCACCGTGCCCTGTGCAGTTTGTGCAGGGCTGGTTCATCTCAAAGTGTCTATCCCCAGCGTCTGCCAGGCCGTGGTTTCCTCTGAGCTGTCAGCTAGCAGCCTCTTCTCCTGGAAACAGGTGATGCCTTGCTACCACGTAGGATGTGGTGAAAGACCTCAACACCCCTGGAGCCATGAGGCCTGGAGGCAGGCCTGCATTGTACACTTCGTATCTGGCAGTTTAGTGTCCTGGGCAGAGGTGTGGTGGACTCATTTCTGGCTCCTGGAGGCTGACTTGGGTGCCTCAGCCAACATTCTGCTGCTGGACAGAAGGGCCAACGGTCATGGATTTGATGATGGCAATTCCTTGGCATGACTGAGACTCCCTGAGGGTGACTGGCTTTTGGTTTCAGCCCCTATGGCCAGATTGTTGCCTGAGGTGAGGAGTCCTGCCTCTTCCTTCTCCAGGGCCTGGGGGTGCTTCTCCCTGTCCCCCCGGGACCATGCCACTGCAGCTAGGCTGTATTCTAACTCACCACACATCTCCACCCACGGACTTAGGGAACCGTAGCTCATCAGGGCTCTGAGACTGTTCCCTCACCCTGTCTAATTTACCCTCATCACAGAAGGGGTTACAAATAAGGAAGCCAAGAGCTACAGGTGTCGATGAATGAGCTCTGAATTGTGCAGCAAATTCACTCTGCGGGTGTGAAGATGATACCGGAATCTAGGTCTTCTGCATAACTGACTTCTTTCCTCTGTACCATCCTGTGTCTCCACCAGCTAACTATCCACAAATCGCTACAGGGATCTGCTAGATGCCAAACACGGTGCTAGATGCTTGGGGGCTACAAATAGATGGATAGAGCAAAAAAGACCAGTTCACAGCAGTATGAGGGCATTCTGAGTGACAGCCCTGGGCAAGTGCTGAGAGTTCAGGTGCACAGGGGGAGACACGGCACACACCAACGACAGAGACAGACACACAGAAAGAGAGGGCAGGACAGAAGGAGCTTGCCCACTGTGCTGTGGTCATAGAGGGCCCTAGGAGAGTTCAGTTTGTCATTCAGGCAGGTAGCAAGGATGTGATGAGACAGGGGCTGGGCTGGGGTCAGGAAGAAAGGCATGTTCTCCATGCGTTCATGGCCAAGCTGGGGAGACAGACGAACGAAGTGAGTGTGGTGAGTGGTACTGTGGAGGGGAGCACGGAGTGCTGGGGGGTCCTAGAGAGAGGTGACTGACCTGATGGTGGTGGCGGAGCGGGAGGCAGATCAAGGGGCAGTGCAGTGGTTATGCCAGGGGTAGGCAGACCTGGGGTAGAAGGGTCCCTGGGTAGGTTCCCAGGAGGGCTGGGGCGGAGAGCATTTGGAAGGGGCCCAGAGAGCAGCGGTGGGGGAAGGGGCATGGGTACAGGAGTGTTGTCTTGTCCTGTAACAGGCTCTTTTCAAACCTGGCTGTTTTTCACCACCTCCTTTGAGTTCTTTAAAAATGCAGATTCTTTCCTTTTACTACTAAATTCTGATTTCTAGTAGGCAGTGGGGGTGTGGAGGGGTGCTCCAGATGTCCCATATTCAAATCTCAGGTTCACCCAGGCTCATTCACTGGAATTCAGGAACCATAGCTTCACTAAATCTCTTATAATCGGTGACAGTTCTTCTATATGGGCATTTATAGAAGTTTTGCGATGAGGCTTGTTACTGGTGGCTGGTGCCTCTGTTTTTTCACATCAAGAGAGGATGTTTTTTTGAAGGGGACAAACCAGAACCAATAACATTGTCCCTCTGAGGTCTGAAACAAGGAGAACTGATCCCATCAGTCTGTTAACAACTGGAGGTAAATCCTGGGGGGGGGGGGGGGGGGGGGGGGCGGTGGGGGGAGGATCACTTCGTAATTTCAGATACTAAAAATGAATGGTGTTATGGAGTAACTGTTAACATATGCTGCAAGATGTTTATGATTCCCTGGGGCCAAATAAGTAAACATTCTTCCAGCTTAAGCTGCAGGAGATAGGCAATTTCACAAAGAGATGCTTCCTCCATTTATATGAGATGACTATGTGCAAAGCAGGAACTCTAAGTACTACGTGCAGCCTGCAAACCTAAGGCCTGTGGCAAGGGTGCTCACATCACATGTGTGTTTGTTGGACAGGTGGCTGGAGTCAGAGGCCTGAGGGAGGGATCCAGGGTTACTACCCTATGACCTGGACTCTGGCTGGGGCACCATGCAGTCCCTCTTTCGAGTCAGGGGAAGGTCAATGTCTAGGTCTTTTACCTCCTTGAGAGCAGAAAGGAGTCAGAGATGGTTCTGGGAGATAGCCTTTAAGAGCACTGAACATTCTGGATACACCTGATTCCAGACTAAACTGGATTGGAAGGAGGCCTGTGCAGAATCATCTTAATTCAGAAATCAGGGGTGCCTGGGTGGCTCAGTCAGTTAAGCGTCCGACTTTAGCTCAGGCCATGATCTCATGGTTTGTGAGTTCGAGCCACACGTCAGGCCCCTGTGTTGACAGCTCAGAGCCTGGAGCCTGATTCAGATTCTGTGTCTCTCTCCCTCTCTCTGCCCCTTACCCGCTCATGCTCTCTCTCTCTCTGTCTCTGAAAAATGAATAAGTGTTTAAAAACATTTTTTAAAAAGAAATAAAATGAGGCTGAGTGAGTGGATAGAAAGGCACACTGTTATGGGTTGAAATGCATCCCACCCCCCAGAAAGATACACTGAAGTCCTCACCCACAGGACCTCAGAATGTGACCTTATTTGGAAACAGAGTCTTTATAGAGGTAATCAGGTTGAAATAGAGGTCATTAGGGCAGGCCTAATCCAAAATGACTGGAGAAGACAGAACACACACACACACACACACACACACACACACACACACACGGAAAGCACTGTGTGAAGATGGAGATAGAAATCAGACCAGAACACCACCAGAAGGGGGCAGAGAGGGTGGAACAGTCCTTGAGGAACCAATTCTGCCGACAAACTTGATTTTGGACTTCTGGCCTTCAGAAAAGTGAGATAAGAAATTGCTATTGTTAAAGCTGTCCAGGGGCGCCTGGGTGGCGCAGTCGGTTAAGCGTCTGACTTCAGCCAGGTCACGATCTCGCGGTCCGTGAGTTCGAGCCCCGCGTCAGGCTCTGGGCTGATGGCTCGGAGCCTGGAGCCAGCTTCCGATTCTGTGTCTCCCTCTCTCTCTCTGCCCCTCCCCCATTCATGCTCTGTCTCTCTCTGTCCCAAAAATAAATAAAAAACGTTGAAAAAAAAATTTTAAAAAGCTGTCCAGTTTGTGGACCTTTGTCACAGCAGCCCTAGCAAATGAATACAGACCCTCTATATTATTATGAATTTAAGTTCCATGAGGACAGGGATTTTGTCCTGTTCACAGTGTATTTCCAGTGTCTGGCACAGAGTAGGTGCTCAACAAGTATTTGGCTGAATGAATGGGTCCTTTGGGGGACATAGGTTATTTGTCCAAGGGCACACAGACAATGGTAGCAATAGCTATCATGTGCTGGGCACCTGCTACAGAAATGTGCTGGGTGTTCATGAAGGTCGTTTCTAGCCCACAATACAACCTGAGAGGGAGGTCTTATTTTTCTGTTACAGATGTGGAAATTGAGGCTTAGGGAGATTAAGGAAATACTAAGGGTAACACAGCTAGGAAATGGTGGATTTGGGATTGTAGTTCAGGCCTATCTGACTTTGGAGTCAACCCTTGATATCATTTTACTAGCCAGAGCAGTCAGCTGGGGCCAGAGTCACCTGGGGAGCAGGCCCCAATCAGCAGCTTGGGGTTAGGAATCTAGACCCTAGAGAAGGGCGTTGACAGAGCCCACTCATCAGGGCACACTCCCAGAGGAGTCACTCTGGAAAGAAACCTAACTTACCCAACTGGGCTGGCTGGGGGAGAAGGAACACTGGAGGACTATGCAGGAGCCCTTGCTGCATCAGCACAGCAGCAACGAGCTCTGGGTCATCAAGGTGTGTGTGTGTGTGTGTGTGTGTGTGTGTGTGTGTGTGCGCGCGTTATTATGAAGTTGCCTAAGGCTGACGGCTTGATGCAAGTGCATAGTCCCAGTGGACCTGCCCTGAACTCTGGGGAAAACGTGTGGAAAGAGATTATGTCACAAGATGGCTGCTTCGTGGCTGGCAGGTGCAGATAAGTGGGCACAGTTGAACTTCCAAACTGGCAGCTGTTTTCTATGCAATTTCCTGTGTGAGACTGACGTGGCACAGAAGGTCAAGAGGTACATTTTGGGGCCATTTTAAGGGCATGTTCTTTGGTGTCCCCTTCAGAGCCACCCTGGAAGGAAGCTCTTCTTTTCTGCCTTCTGTCTGGAAAGAAGGAATTCCTCAACCCAAATCTGAAGGCTTTTCCCACCTAATCTCTAAATGAAGGATAGAGGAGTAGTTCTTAGCCTATTCTCTGTAGAGACCCACGTTTGGTTGCCATACTCATTTTTTTTCATCATCATATTGTTGGTACCTAGCAAATGTGTGTGGCACAGAGCTCCTTCAATAGATGTTTATGGAATCAATAATATGAGAGGTATATTTGGGCTGGACCTGGCAGGACTGTTAATACCATGGAAAGAGCTCCAGGAGGATGACCTTGCCTCATTACAGGACAGAAGAGTAAGGGACACTTATGGATCAGTGGGCTTCCTGGTTGAGGAAATAGGCTTGTTGGAAATGGGGAACCTTGGGAGTTCTGTGACTGGGGACAGAGTTCTCTCTTGGTTTGCTCAGACTGCTGAGCCAGCGCTTGCTAAGCTCCAAAGTGGAGATGAGATGAATCTCTGAGGCCCCCCCTGATTTACCACTCCTCAATATTGTAGTTACTATTATTGTTGTTGCTGTTATGGCCTGAGCTGTATCAACCAGCTGCACATCTAGAACATTCTCAGGTATGTGATTTCCTAAAGAGTCTGCTTAAAAGGCAGGTTCCTAGACTTTTCTACTGCAAATCTTAATTCAGCAAATCTGGGGAAGGACCTAAGGGATATGCCCCCAGGTGATTCTGGTGCAGCTGGTCAGAGGATCACACCTGGAGAAATGGATCCTCCCTAAATTTCCTCATCTGTAGAACGATGAAGTTAGATGAGCTCTCTGGTATTTTTCAGTTGGAATGGTTTAGAATTCTTTCCAGTGGTGAGAAATGAAAGTATAAGAAGCTTGCATTTGGGAAGTTAAAGGTTTAACTCTGATGTCTGACTGACTGTCAGTGTGCTTCAGGAAGTTGTGCATTTCACTGGCCCAGACATTTACCTGGTTTCCAGGCACATATGAGGCTTGCTGCCCCTAAAGTGGGAGGGAAGGTAATAGATGAACAGGGAAGGATACAGTGCCGATAGTCTAGTTTAGTGTGCCTCCCTCTGCTGTCCCTATACATCAAAGGGATGCTAATGTAAGGGAATGTGCATATTTTTCAGACTCTAGCTCTCCAGGTGGGTGCTTTCTTTTATGTCATGAAATAACATGATAAGAGGAAACCCATGGCTTTGTATTGGCTTCCTGTGGTGGAAAGTCCCAGAGATGTGCTGTATCGTACTGTGTCCTCCCACAGCAGGACGTGAGATGAAGGAAGTATAGGATGTGAGGTGCTGGCCTTTTCTGGAAGGACATTTGAGACAGAAGGTAACTGAGGCACCTTGAGCCCTGTTCCCCACAAAAGCCTCTGTATCTCAGGGTGTGACCACAGGCTGGATGCTACCAGAAAGAGCAGGCCTATTGGTGCTTTGGTTACCTGTCACAAAGAAGTGCTGAGATGGTGTAGACTGTCTGTGAATAACAGCTATCACCAGTCACCCTGGGGCTGACATCTGTGGAAGAAGCCTCAAACTTACTCTAGCTAGAGTAACAAGCTTGACTGTGCTCTGTGAGGGTTTTCAAAGCAACAGAGCCACGTATGGACATGGGGACAGTCAGAGGCTCTGTGCAGAGTGTATGGTGTGTGTGTGTATGTGTGTGTGTGTGTATGTGGTGTGGTGTGGTGAGTATATAGTATGTATGTGTGATATGTGTGTGTGATGGGTGTGGTGTGTGTGGTATGTATGTGTGGGGTGTGTATGTGAGGGTGAGTATGTGGGGTGCATGTGATGTGTGTATGTGTGGGGTGTGTGTGTGTGTGGTGTGTTGGGGGTATGTGTGTGGTGTGTTGGAGGGTGAGTATTGGGGTGTATGCATGTTGGGGGTGCATGTGATATGGGATGTGTGTGTGTGTGTGTGTGTGTGTGTGTGTGTGTGTGTTTGTGTGTAGGAGTTGTATTTGGTGTGTTGGATAGGGAAGGAGTTCTAACTCTGGGTCTTGGAACTTAGGAGAGCCTTTGGCATCTCACTGGTGCCATATTTTTGTAGTAGGACAAATCCCTTATCATTACCTATAATGTCATCATAATATCAGAATTTGCCCTCTTGTCCTTGTTTCCAGCATAATTTCCCACTGCCTTGCTATAGCACTGCCCTCATTTGTAGTATTGGGGTGGGGGCATGCTTAAGACCTTACTTGTGTAATTTCTCTTTGCTCAGAGCCCTGGAAGGACCACAGCCACCCCATTCCTGTCCCAGAACTCAAGAGCCTTTATACTTGTCATTATTGCCAAAGGCAATCTCTGGTGTTTATGGAGAATAGAAGGCAAGATGTGTGTGACAGCACTGGGCTTTCTAGCTGTTTGTGCACCCACCATTCTTCCTTGGAAAATACTAATACTGATACTTATACCAATATGGGTACCAATAGGAATATGAATAACAATATGAATACAACTTCTAATATAAATACAAATGCTAATATGAACGACAATAGCAGCAGGCATAAGAAGAATGATACTAACACTATTACTAATACCAATACTAACAAATACCAGCCTTTCCATTTATTCCTCAGGGCTCTCCAATGCTTAGATGAGCCAATGTTTGCAAAAGCACCTAATATTTGTGAGTCCTTAACATCTCAGGGGACTTTTTCTTTGATGAATACCTACCTTTTTCTTCCTGGTAGGAGAAGTGAGTTCTTAAGGGAAGGAACAGAGCTTTGGAGGTAGAAAGAGCAGGAGAAACAGCAACATGACCCTGAAAAGTGGATCCTCATATTCTGGCTCATGTGTGGTGGAGAAGAAATCACCTCCGTGTCCACACAGGCTGGGGCAGCCTCAGAGCCACCTCCAACTGCCTGGAGGGGGTGGAGGGTTGCACGAGGTGGGGAGCTGGAGGGGGGACCCTCCCTGGGTCCCCCATCTCAGGAGAAAGACTGCCCAGCACTGGGACCAGGAGCCTGCCCCTGGTAGGGGACACAACTTCTGGGACCCCTTTCAGCCTCAGGCCCTTGAACCGTGTCTGCTCTTGGCAGAAGATGCCTTCCAGACCAGGTTCTGCCCACTTGTTGGAAGAAAGAACAACCCGCACGCAGCCAAACCCACCCCTGAGGGTGCCACAGGGGAGCCGTGGGGAGTGCGATGGGAGGATGTGCTGTGGAGTTTGTCTTGTGATAGAATCAGCCATGGACTGTTAAGCCCAGTCTGGAGTGTGGTTTTCCTGTTTCACGTGATGATGGAGGTTTATAGCTCTGGCAGCTTAGCATCTGTGGCTGCTGCTTGACAGTCGCAACCAGGCTTTGACAGGAGGCTGTCGTCGGGACACCAGGCCCAACTCCCTCTCCCCAGGGCAGCATGCTCCACTGCTGGTAGGTCTTGGCTGGCTGGGCCCAGTCTCCTTGCTGCTGACCGGGGGAGTAGGTGCTGCCGGGCAGGGTGGTTGGTTGCCAGAGACCAGGGGTACACCACTGGCCTCCCTGCTCCCCTGTGCTCTATCTCCATTACCAAAGCTGGAGGGGCTCCAATATCAACAACCCCCAAGTCTGAGGTTCTGCTGTAGTCGCTAAGGTACCTGCTCTCGCCTTTACAATTCCTCGCCTGTAAATCAGAGCCAGTACACCTGCTCGTCTTCTTCACTGAGTGATGCTGAGGAGTCCAGAAGGTGGCTATGAGCACACACGTAAACAGGAAAGTGTCTCAGAAGATGATAGCTCTTACTCTTAGGATTACTATTCTCTTCTAAGAGATGTTTCTATTCAGCAGACCTGCCCTTCCACTTGGGCTGACTCTCTCCCATCAACAATGCCTCTAAAAATACCACTTCTCCAGGTTGGGGAGCTGAGGCAAGGCTCCACATGTTTCTGCCTGGAGCTGAGAATTCATAGGACAGGAGCTGAGTTATATTTAGAGTGTCCTGGGGATTTTCTGGACCCTTTTTCAAGCACAGGCCTGCATGGGGATCTCAGAGCAGAGAGTAGAAAGGGGATCCTTAGGGAACAGTGATGAGATGGAAGCCTGAAGCAGAGGAAAATGGGGTGACCTTGCCCAGTGGCTGGGGAGAGGCCATGGGAGACATCAGTCGTGAGGGCCTGGGTTTCACCTGGAGAGGGAGGCGCTTTGGGACGTTTCAGGGACAGAAGAGGGTCCTTGAAGGCAGTCTGGGAAAGCAGAAGGGTGGCCAGCAGAGGGCCAGTTCCTTTTCTGCCTGGACTCTGTCCATGTCCGCTTGCCAGTGAAGATGGAAATTGGGGGCTGAGTGCGGAGGGATGCCTTAGTCCTGCTCTCCAGGGGCTGTTAACATGGCTGGCTGTCGAGGGGATGGGTAGATATATTGGGGAGCATGGTCTGGTCACTTCTGTCTGTCTCCTGAGCATCTCTGAATGAAGGTATAGCCCCTTTGAGTTGGCCTCTCTGTGTGTCTAACTACACCACTCAGGGTAATGTTTCCTTCGCTTTGTGGGTAGGCTCTTAAAGAAGTTGTATATTTTCTCCACCCAACAAAAGTGGGATACACAACGATTCTGCAGGTTTCCTCATAAGCTCACAGAGTGGAGGTGCTTCTCTGAAAATCCCTGCTAGAAAATCCTTTGAGCTTCTCTTGTCCAGGAGATTGGCTAAATCTCCCCCATCATGTTACAATCTGCTTCCCAAGGGGCCCCTTCATACATGATGGAGTGGAAGGTAAGTCCCGATGGTGCAGAGTCTGCATGGTTATGGGGTAGAGCCTGAAATCAGCCTGTAGGCCCTAAAGAAACTTTCTCACTTAACCCTCTATGAGACTCCCCTCTTAACTTTCAAAACCCTACGTGCACACAAAAATGTGTTCTCAGCTAGCCAAAGTCTGAGTCTCTAGTGATATAGCAAAGCCAGTAAAAGAGTTCTTCTGTCACATTGCTTTAAGGCATGCCTTTTAACAATTAACAAAGAATAAATCAGTGAACTACAGCTCCTGGCTCTCCATCCCCGTGGACATCAACATTTGTTCAGAGAAGAGGGACTAGAAAATCTTTTGTTTAGATTTCGCAAAACATAATAAATGCTGATATTTCAAAGACAGTTTCCTCTTTTTAAGTGCTCTCACATCCATTATCTTTCTGTCTTTTCATGACCACTCTTGGCTCTGTTTTATGGTTGAGGAAAGAAAGATGAGGGGTTTAAATTGGTTGTCCAGGTCAGAGGGTTGCTAAGTGAGAAAAGCAAAGGTCAAATTCAGAACTCTACCTCCATGGCCATCCACCATGTTGCCTTTAGGTCATTCAGGTTGAGATATGGTGTGTGGGGTCCTGTCAGCTTCAGAGCAGTAGAGAAGGCACACTCTGCTGGGAGCCATCAGGTCTATCTCCACTTATCGGGGCCTCCCAGGGCTGAGCAGCACATATACTGAACCATCCAGGAATACAAGTGGTCTTTGCTTTGAAGACACCCTGCAGTCTTTAAGCCCACAGTGCAGAGTGGGCTTCTGGAGGATGTAACTCTCTAGGGAAAACATGGAGGCTGAATGCCAGTAACCTGGTTTCAAGAAAGTCATAGTGTTGACCAATAGCACATCATAAAAGCAAAGCTGTAAAAATCATTAGCTATGTCATTATGCAAAATCCTGAATCCACATTCCAAATCCTAGACTGGACATTCATGTACTTCCAGTATTGAATCTATGAAGGTCCCAGTGCCCTCAAGGGTGTTTATGAGACCATAATATAACAACTTATCTTCCTGGCCTCACTGTTTCACCACATCCTCCACCTGCACTGACTTACCATTTTGTTAAAGATTTGTTTCATGCTTTCTTGTGTTATGGTTAATCAATTATTGCTCATTTTTCTCTCAGACTCTTTGCTCTTTGACAGCAAACATTATTGTTTGCTCAACATTATTGGCATCCCTCTAGTGCCTAAAACAGTTGCTCGTAAGTAGAAGGTGTAAGATACTTTTGCTTGATCAAATGCGATTGAAGGCTGGGGCCTCCAATGCTTGCGCTAAGTTTGAATGTAATGTTTTCATTGCAGTATTTCTCTGCAGTAAAATATTGGTTTGCAAATGACTCCTCAAAAACGAACTGAGATATATAACAAGAGCCCTTACATGCTTTTATTTTTAACTTACTTCCAATGTAGAGAATGTATTTAAAGAGGTAATATGAAATACAAACAGATACTTCTGCATAGGCTCATCATAGTATTATTTGTAGTGAGGAATTGGAAATGATCCACATGTCTAACATTTCTGAAGGGATTACACCAAATGACGATTTATCCATTTGATAAACTATTAGACAGCGGTTTAAATGATGTTTATTAAGGCTTTAATGACCTGGGGAAATGGTTGGGTTATATTAGATGAAAAAAATTCAAAACTATATATGAAGTTTAATATATTATTTCACTTTGAAAACTGGGCATGGAAAAATTTCAAGAAAAAATGAAAAATTTCAAAGTAATTTCTTTAAGTGGAGAAATTTTAAGTGATTATTGCTGCTATAGACAGAATGTTTGTGCACCCTATCCCACCAATTTCATATATTGGAACCTAATCCTCAGTGTGATGGTACTTGGATATGAGGCATTTGGGAGGTACTCAAGTCATGAGGGCAAAGCTCTTATGAATGGAATTCGTGCCTTATATAAGGGACCCCAGAAAGATCCTTTGCTACTTTGACCATGTGAGGACACAGCAAAAAGATAGTCATCTAGGAACAAGGAAGCAGGCCCTCAGCAGACACCGAGTCTGTGGGTGCCTTGATCTTGGACTTCTCAGTCTCTAGAACTGTGAGAAATACACTTCTGTTGTTTATAAGCTATTTTTGTTATAGCAGCAGGAATGGACTAAGATAGTTATTTCGTTTATTATATACTACTTCTGTATATATGGGCTTTTAAAACCAAAACAAAAATAACCCTCCCCAAACCAACACATTAATAAGTGATGAAAGCCACCATTCAAGAAAGCCAAGAAAGCAACATATATCCAACAATGTATTACCAATTATTATGGAAAACACAAGCGAAACAAAAAGAAAAATGGGCAAAAGTGTATGAATAGACAATTCACAGGAGAGGAATTTACCTGCCTAATAAACACCTGCAGATGTTCTCAACCTCACTGGTTGGGGCAATGCCAATTAAAAGAACAAGGTGATCACCAGTTTTTCACTTAATAATTGACAAAAACTAAAAAGAGTTCTGGTGAATTATCTACTTCTTTCAACTTTCTTTTCTAGTAATGATGAGCAACACTATCCCGGGGAAGGTATAATTATCATCTAATAAACATATACACCTCTCTATAAATATAGAAGTATAAATGAGTAGGTTCTCATCTGTGGGAGGTATCAAATAGGGAAATTAGCCAAAATCAAAGGAACTTTATGTCATGAAGTTAACTTACATGTCTGTAAGTTAGAAACTCTGAATGAATACTGTGTGTGTGACTTCCTTTCTTTGAAAATGGACAGCTCATTTCTGGGTTCCCCAGAAAGCAGACTCTGAGAGCTCAGCATGTGGGATGTTTACCAGGGATGTCCTTGGTAAGGGAGTTGATTCGGCAGAGTACGTAGTCTGGCTGTGATGGAGTCTCAAGAGAAGCTGCGACAGTGGCCCTGCGGGCAGTTCTAAAGATGGATGATCCTTCAGAACAGTCCTGAGTTGAGACAGGAGAGCTGGGTATTTCTATCTCTGTATCAATCATAAATGCCAGATGACCTTGGGGAAGTGACTCTTCATTCAGCTGAGGCAGTTCCCGAGCTGCTGACCATGGAGTGTTGTCCTCCACAGCCGAGGGAAGTCCTTCGTTCCTTTCTCTTTTTTTGGAGGGGGTGGGTAAACCAGTTTTATTGTCTATCACTATGTTACACAAATTTCTGAAAATAATGGATTTGCAGAGAAGAAACAAAGGAATAGTAAATAGGAAGGCAACCGAAATGAATTTGAATTATTTTCTATGATATTAGGATGAAAACCATTTCAAAGCACACGTGTCTGGCTTCAGAGTAGGTTTTGTTCATTGGCCAAAGCATGCCTTAAAATCAAGGTAGTCAGCATCTTGTCTGTTCTACTAGCTCTTGACAAAACCTTTGAGGTCTCTGAGAAAAGCTTTGTTCTCCTGGTGACCCAGGGCCATGCTGAGCTCATCTGAAAAAGTGTCCTCCACCCCTTGGTCCACAAGGAAATCCGTTAGGCGATCATACAAGGCCCAGTCCAGAGAATCTGTGTTGAGTATTTAATACATGTTCTTCCATTCCAATTCTCCAATGGACTGAAACCTCACTTCCCCGATGGAGAAAATGTCACTCTTGTTCTCTTCGTCTTGTCCAACCTCATCCTCCAAATAGTGACAGTCCAACACAAGGGCCTTCTCGCCATCATCTTTATAACTTCAACCACGGAACTGGGAGCAGATGTCAATTCCAGCTTCTATTCTCATCTGGGGGCTTATCACAGTGTCCACCACCAAATGAGTACTTGAATGGCTTTTTAGAAAAAGACAGTTTTTTTTTTCAAGCAAATTTAGGTTCACAGTAAAATTAAGAGGAAGTTACAGAGATTTCTCATGTCCTCCCCACCCACCCCCCACATGTATAGCCTCCCCCACCGTCACCATCCCCCACCAGAGTGATACTTTTGTTGCAACTGATGAACCTACGCTGACACATCATCATCATCATCATCCAAGGACACTTTCCCAAGGTTGCAGAGCTAGAGAGTGATAGAATTTGGGATTTAAATCCACTCAGTTCGGCTCCAGAGTTCGTTCACTACTAAGCATATCTTCTCCACCATGTCAGTGAAGTGTCTTCTACAGTAACAGTGCTCCTGGGGGCTCCATCAGGGACAGCAACATCTGGGGTGGGATAGAAGTGCTGGGACAGTCACTCAGAATCCAGGAGCTCCACACAGGTCACAGCTGGGGAAAGGAGGTGCTAAGGGCTATAGTCCCTGACCTGTGATTGTGTCTAAAATGCTACAGTTTGGCTATGGTTTCATGATGGGCAAATTCCTCATTAAAACACACTGCGCGTGCATGCATGCCTGTGTGTGTGTGTGTGTGTGTGTGTGTGTGTGTGTGTGTGTGATTCACAGGGAAAGGAGATCATGGGGCTGAAAAAACCATGTAGCCCACTGCTTCTTAAACTGTAATGTGCACGTGTATCATCTGGAGTGGGGCCTGAGAACATGCATATCCCCCCAGCTCTCCGGGGATGCCAACGCTAGATCCACCACTTTGAGAAGCAAGGAAGTAGAGGACCAAAGTGTCCAAAGTCTTGATGAAAAACACTGAGACCCTTTTCCCAACCAAATCTTAATGTGAAGATTCAGTAAATAAAATAAGTGGAAGGGTAGCCATCTTGGTTGAAGTGAAGGGAGTGCCTGGGAGCCCACCCAGGGCTTTGCCTCTCTCCTCCAAACTCATGGAGCCTCAAGGCAACCCCAGGCAGCTCTGAAGAAGTCCGGTGATCTGGAGTCTCTTCCTGTCTTCCACTAGCTTCTTCCCTGTCCAATACCAGTCACCTGTTGCTACCTGACCCTTGAAATGTGGACAAAGTGACTGAGGGATGGAATTATTAATCTAATTTAAATGAATCTAATTTAACTCAAAAGTTTCAGCGGTATAAAATATTATTCTGTTAAACATAACATTGTTGTTATAGTAGGATGTTTTATTCTATCTTTTAAGAACTTACTGAAAGTTGTTTCTATCACGATGTACTGTGATCTAGGTATATCGCTTTAAATATCCAGATTTATTGGAATTTTGAAATGAGAGACTTTTTCTGATTGCTTCATCCCACTCTATGTGATACTTTCTGGCAATATTTGAACTCCGTTTTCTGAAGGAGACTCTAAGAAAGGTGTTGTGGATGAAATTGTTAAGACTGTTCTGTATACACATAGAAATGCTATGAATCACCCCCAGTTTACAGAGCTGTTGAAAAAAAAAAAAAGAAGACAATGGATGTAATGAATTCAATGCTCTTTGCCATTACTGATTGTTTGAATTGTGGGAAAATTTTACAAAGATTTACTGCACTAGTAAGTTCATTTTTTCCCCCTTGAAACAAAAGAAATAGTTGCCAAGTAGTCAACAAACAAAGACAAAATGGCAGTGTGATTTGTTTTCTCGCTGATATTACACTGCAAAAGGACAAGGTAAATTTGAAGTTCCAAGTAAAGAAAAAGCTTATTTGTGACCTGGCAAGATAGGCACAAGAACCTGTATTGAAACAAACTTTTTATAATACAAATCAATGAGAACAATTTTATTAATTTTTTTTCTAATGTGAATCAATTGCAGAAGATTTCAGTCATAATCAACAGTGTTATACAGTTTGGCTGAAAATATTGCAAGAAGAACTTGAAGAACACTTTGTTGCTTTTGATAAACTTAGAGTTGCTTTTCAGTTTATATAATATCCTTTTGAATTTGTGTCAGTAAGACTGAGCCAACCCAAGAAGTACTGAATTTACCTAACTTGGGCAAAAATTGTTTTGAAAGTGGTCATGCTTTTGCTCAGAAGTCAAATCATTCCTTCTAAAAATTGAACTCTCTTGGTCGATATGGATACAAATGTTAACAGAAAATTATTTTTGATATTCAACTGAATTATTGGGAATCTTTAAGTACGTTTGGAACACCTTGGTTGTGTGAATCTAATTTTTTAATGGTGAGTTTTATGACATCTAAATACAAATCTAGTAATTCTGAAGAAAATTTGTTGTTCAGAGATGTGCTAGAGGTATAAAATACGCACTGGATTTTGGAGACAGTATGAAAAAAGAATGCAAAATATCTTATTAGTTTCTTGTGTTGATTACATGTTGGAATAATATTTTGGATACATTGAGGTAAATAAAATATATTATTAAGAATAATTTCTCCTGGGGCGCCTGGGTGGCTCAGTCGGTTAAGCGTCCGACTTCAGCTCAGGTCAGGGTCTCGTGGTCCGTGAGTTCGAGCCCCGCGTCAGGCTCTGGGCTGATGGCTCAGAGCCTGGAGCCAGCTTCCGATTCTGTGTCTCCCTCTCTCTCTGCCCCTCCCCCGTTCATGCTCTGTCTCTCTCTGTCTCAAAAATAAATAAACGTTAAAAAAATTTTTTTAAGAATAATTTCTCCTGTTTCTTTTTACCTTTTTAATATGGCTACTAGACAACTTAAAATCATGTATGTGGCTCTCATTATCCATTCTTTTATACCCCTATGATCTTTATGTATAAGCTTCTCCATCAAAACAGGGATCATGGTTGTCCTTTTTTTTTTTCCCCACTGCTGGAATCCTTGGCATGTGCTTGGCCCATGGTAGACAAGAAATGTTTGCTAAATGAATATCAAATGGGGATATCTAAAAATTTTTTTTAATTACATAGGTTTTCTGTCATAAATCTCTCTGCACAAGCTGATGTGGGTGTCCATATATATTTTATGTATTACCTTAGAGTAAATTCCAACTTCATTGTATAAAAAGGCATGGACCATTTTACAACTTGTTAAACATTGCCAAGTTAATCTCAGAAAAGATTGAACCAATTTACAACACCGTCAACATTGTAAATTGGTTCAGGATGTCAGTCTCCCAGTGCCAACTTTTAAAGGGTTGTAGAATGATTAGCAATGTGGCATCAGGCAAGTTACTTAACTTTCTGAAACTTGATTTCTTCAAACAGTAAAATGGAGAGAAAAATATACAGTTGAAAAATAAGTCAGCAAATGACGACACAAATACTTGCCTCATGTAAAGTAGCTTTTAATTTTTTTTAATTTGAGAGAGAGAGAGAGAGAGAGAGAGAGCACACGCAGGTGGGGAAGGGGCAGAGAGAGAGGGAGAGAGAGAATCTGAAGCAGGCTCTATGCTCAGCCCAGAGCCTGATGTGGGGCTTGATCGAATGACCCTGGGATCATGACCTCAGCCGAAATCAAGAGTCGAGTGCTCAACCGACTGAGCTACCCAGACGCCCCTGGAGTGGCTTTTAAATGTATGATTCTGGCTTAAAAAATTGAGGTATCGGTGTTTTCTTGTAATAGTAACAGTATGATTGGTGGTCTGTGCTGGGGGTGTACATTGTGGGGGGTGGGCAAGAGGTGGCTACTTTGGGGATGAGGCCAAAGAAATCAGTCACAGAATGGGACCTTTGAAAGCTGCTAGACTCGGACACTTTTGGGAAAAGGAAATAGTTTCTTAACGTTTGCACTCTGGATTCTCCAGCTACAAAGATTTATTTAAAATAATTGTGGGAGCTGATATCTTATATATGCCTAAGAACTCAATCCGTCTCATTTTATATTTTACATCAGAATGAATATTTTCTATTTCCTAGCCAACAACAAAAAAAGTTCTGAATAAAAATCCCCTTGGGTGATGATTTGAAAATTCCTCAGTGGGCTGGGGATCTATAAGTGGTTTAGAGGAACACTAAGAAAAGAGCTGTCAGCTTCTCCAAATTCAAATATTCTTTCTCAGAATCAAAAGTTCTTAGACCTGCACCATACGGTATGGGAGCCACCAGCTGTATATGGTGTCTATTGAGCACTTGAAATGTGCCTCATCTAAAGACCTAGTGTGGCAAAAATATAAATTATCTCATCAATAATGTTTAAGTACGATTCCAGGTTGATATGGTAATAATTTAGATGCACCCGGGTTAAACAAAACATATTATTATAATTAATTTTACTTGTTTCTTTCTCCTTTCAAATGTGACTACTAGAAAATGGAAATTACATATGTGGCTCACATTGTATTTCCTTTTGACAGTGCTGGTTCAGACCCCTGTGTCTGCCTACAGCACTTCCTGTGACCGCCTGTAACCACTTAGATACTTTGGAATATGCACTGACAGCCCATATTAGCTCTGAGCTGGAGTTCACAGCCTGGAAACAAAGCAGTGAAATGTTCTTCGGCAGGACCTGTGCAAGCAGATTGGAGGCTGCTAAGGTAAAAGGCTGTTGGTGGAACTCAGGCCAAAACCTCACCTCAGTTAACACCAGTAAAATTCCAGAATTCCCCCTTACATTTTGGTGAAAATGGACCATTAATGAGGCCAAAAGTCTGACACTGGTAGTTGACAAAATACTTTTTTTCTCTTATGTGTTTTTAGGTTCAGAAAGACAAAGATAAAATGAACTAATAATACAGTCCTTTTATAAAGAGGTAAAATAAAGCTATTGAGATTAGAAATGATGTCAGTGTGGATCCTCTGGGTAGCAGATACCGGGTGATGAGCTTGGGCAGGCAGTGGGTTTACCGGGAGAAATGTCTATGAGGGAGGAGAGGGTGTTCTCAGGAGATGATGAGGGAGCCTGCATACTGTAATGCAGGTCTGGCACTGTGAGAGGAAAGAGGGAAGGAAGAATTAGGTAGATTTTCAGTCTGCCATCTTTTTTTTTTTAATTTTTAAATGTTTTTTTAAATTTTTGTTTTTGAAAGAGAGAGAGAGAGAGAGAGAGAACATGAGTGGGGGAGGAATAGAGAGTGAGGGATACACAGAATTCGAAGCAGGCCCCAGGCTCTGAGCTGTCAGCACAGAGCCCGACGCGGGGCTCGAACTCACGAACTGTGAGATCATGACCTGAGCCGAAGTCTGTTGCTCAACCGACTGAGCCGCCCAGGTGCCCCCAGTATGCAGTCCATTTCTGACAGGGGCTCAGGCAGTCCAGCAGTAGTCCCAGAGCTCAAAAGCTGCCTTTGGAGGCGACGTGAGGCAAGCAGGATGGGCCTGCCCTGAATCCCACGCCATGCTCAGCCAATGGCTGGGAGCAGCTGGGAGGAGGGTGGCCTTGACACTTCCAGGTCCACAGGACATTCACGGGGGCCATCAGGAACTCTGCTCTCCTTGGCAGGTCATCTTGAAGGAGAGCTGAGTGGTGGTGCACAGCCACACCGCCACAGAGATATTGATCTCCGATATCAGTTCTTGTGCTGATTTGAAGTTAAATTTACAAGCCCAGATGTTCTTGAACTTTTCTCCATACTTCGTGTTTCAGTGAAACAGGTTAGGTTCCTTTAGAAACGGGGCCCTTCTACATACTGATGGCCTGGGTCGGGACTGGAGTCAAGACACCAGATTGTTAGTCTTGGTTCTGCCATGCATGTGATACTTTACTGCGCAGAGCCCCAGTTTCCCCATCTGTGACACTGTTGCCAATTATAATACCTACTTTGTGGGGTTGTTGTGATTATTTAAAAAGATGGTATGTGATAGAGCTTTCCACAGAGGTAAGACTGTTTGATCACTTCACTCAGATACTGACGGTCCCACCTGCCGGAAATCGGGTCATGAATACTAGAGGCTTCTAAGTGCAAGTCATGTCATGTTGAATTTTTCAGCTATTGGCAAAATGTGGCTTGCAAATAAATGATTTCCACCTATGAAACCTTAGTTGGAACCCATTCTAGTTGATCCCAGTTGTACACTGATCTGGGGTTTATTTTGGTTCTTACAGTTCTTTCATCTTAGAACAGTTCCCCCAGATATTCCCAAGGAGGGATCCCTTCCTCCACTCCAGCCTCTGCTCCAACATCACCTCCCAGGCCTGCCCCCACCCTCTTACCCAAAATAACATCACCTCTTGCCTTTATGTTGCTTTGTCTTCCTTTGTAGTGCATGTTAACCCCTGTTACAATGTTTATAATGTTACAGTGTTTAACTATCACTATCTTGCCTTGTCTGCTGGAGTAGTAAGTTTCATGGGGGTCAGGAACTTTGCTTCATTCACTAGTATATCCCCTGGAATCCTGCCTGGTATATAATAATTGAGTTTTTTCACTGGATGAAACTCTAATGTGGTTTCTAAAAGGAATGGAATAAGGAAGTTAGAACAATAATAATACTTTTCATGGTCTTCTTCAACTGTGAGGGAAAGAGGAAGAAGGAGGTTAATTTCAGAGTACAGATGACTGGCATCTTACCCCGGGTGGGGCCAACCTCCTCCTGAGTCAGACTTTCCAGCAGAATTGCTAGCAAGATGCAAATGGACAAGTTTGGCATTTATCTTTTCTTCTTACATTCAGTTTCTCTAGGGGAGGTGGGCAAGCTTTCTTTTTATTTTTCTCTTTCTTTCTTTCTTTTTTTTTTTTTATTCCTGGAGATCAGATGGGCAGTGAGAACCCTATCTAGCCCACCAAACAGACACTGAGGCTTAGAGGACCAAGAACGGTTCTATCTGTTTGGGCTCATCCCTATAAATCATGAGCACAGACACAAGCTGTAGTCCAAGAAGGGTAAACACTCACTCTGTTCGTATCAACCTAAGGGACATCACAGTGTGGCTGAGTCCAGGCAGGACTAGAGAGTCATCTCTATCACTTGGGTCTGCCCAGCCACAGAGGAGCCAGGAGTGAGGACGGCAGAATGGTTCGTCCTGAGAAGTGTTCAAGCTGAGGGTAGTGTCGGCCTGGGGTGTTGTGGAGGCGGTCCTTGGATTGAGTGTAGCTGGTACAGACCAGAGTAATTGTGTGGCCCCTTTTCATTTACTGGCTCCATGAATTTAAGTCTCCCCTGAACTCACAAACTGTTTACCCAGAAAAGGTCAGTAGACAGAAAAAGAGAAGTGAGGTCATTTAGCAGCCTGATGCAACAGAGTCTTATGAGGGCAACTTGCTCTTGGCTAAGCCAAGGAACAGTCTGTGGATCACCCGCCTTTGGCACGTTCCTGTGAGCGAAGCGTCATCCCTGGGAGAGGGGATGCTCAGCCCAGAGCACCAAGGACTCTGGGTTCCCCATAAGCCAGGAAAGCACAGAGCCCATCAGAGAGGATCAGAGGGAAAAGCCGAAGTCCAGCCAGCTCATCTCGCCTTGGGCAAGTGCTTCTTGCCCCTTTTCCCGGAGGAGAGCCAGCCTCCTTTCCCCCAAGGAGCGCTGGTGACATTCTCCTAACATCTTGGTTGACAAGAGAGCACAAGGCTGGAACAAACACCCGGGTTCTAGTCCTAGCTCCACCTTGAACTCACTTTGTGACCTTGGTCAAATTGCTTGACCTCTCAAAGTCAAGGCCTCAAATTCTTTTTTTTTTTTTTAATAATTTTTTCTAAATTCATTTATTTATTTTGAGAGAGACAGAGAGAGTGCCATCTGGGGAGGGGCAGAGAGAGAGAATCCCAAGCAGGCTCTGCATCTGCAGAGTCAGCACAGAGCCCAACGTGGGGCTCGAACTCGTGAAACTGAGATCATGACGTGAGTGAAATCAAGAATCAGATGCCTATCAGACTGAGCCACCCAGGTGCCCCTTTGGGCCACAAATTCTTTCTCACAAAATAAAAAGATTGAGTTAAATGACCTGTAAGTCTTTGGCTCCCCCCTCCCCACTGCTCATGTTCTGTGAACATGTGATTGAGGGGACTCAAGGAAGGGGCTGGCTGATACTTCTCTGTTAGAGCTCTCTCTGAAAGGCAGTTTAGCATTTGGCACTGGGGGTGGGAAACAACACAGAGAAGCAGCCTTGGGATGTGACAGACCTGTGGGCTGCCAGTCCCGTCTCCGTCACAGGGTTCTGGGGTGTCTGTTTCCCATCCAGGAGTGGAGCTGCCTCGCAAGAGGGCAGAAGGCCCAGCGATCCAGCGATGCAGGGAGCGCTGTCAGCTGGCTCCCCTGCCTCCTCCCCCCCCCCCCCCCCCACCGCTGACCTGGGAGTGGTGAGTCACGCTTTGTCACCACCAGTGCCTGGCAGCAGGCCCCGCACAACTTCTTGAGCTTGTCAACACCTAGGATAGAATAAATCATCAGAGGCCCATTTTAGCCAAGAGTGAAAAATGAAGTCACCAGAAGACGCCAATTAGGGATGCAGAGGGGAGGGGAGGGCTTGTGGAAGGACAGGGCTGACTTCCTGGGGAGCCGATCCTGGGAAGGCCTCAGGCCCTGGATTTGCTGTCTGCAGCTTCCCAGCATCCCGGAGAGGGCTCTAGCAGGAGGCCCTCCCCTGGAAGCAGGGACCCAGCCGCTCCTGCCCTTTTGCACTTTCAAAGTCACATCCACCAGCAGAGACATCGTAGCTTCTATCTTGCTCTGGGAAGTAGGTCCTACTTGCTATCCTGAATAATAAAATCACAGGGAGTTAGGAGGGAGATGCTGAATTCTCGAATCCGGTAACTTTCCAGGCTTTTGTTCTGTTTTATTTTAGGAGCTGAAGGAAGAGGGAGGGGAGGATGCGCAGCCTGTATGCTCAGCCCTCCTCCCCCTTTCTCCCCAGCTCTGGCCTGGACTAATTCATCTCAAAGGCTTTTCCACTTCTACCATGCTGTAGTTCATTGCTGGGTCTGAAAATAACACATCCTAGCAAAGCCGAGCATGTGGACAAATTGCTGGTATTTTAAAGATGAAATAGCACCATTGCAGTAAAAAGAAAAAAAAAAATCCCAGGTCTGTTACTTTTGTAAGCTGTGGGATCTCAGTCAGGTTACTGGACCTCCTGCCTCTATATTCTCATCTGTAAAGTGGAGAAAATAATAGTACCTACCTCAGAAGGTCTTTGGGAGGATTCAACAAGATAAAAGCAGTCGGGGCTTAATCAACACAGGGCCTGCCAGTAACCCCAGCAATGCTGTGGTTCAGAGAAAACAAAAGCCTGCGGGACCCAAGTTTTGTAGGGAGACAGTAGGCGCTGGGGTGCTGGGTGCCCATTCTATTTCTCTCTTGGTCTCCTTTTCCTGGGCAGATCTCATAGGGACTAATGTTTCCTCTCTCTACTTGGCTGCCTCCTTACTTCCTCTCCTGGCTTTGTGTATGCCTCCTATCCAGAGCAAGGTTGGCCCCAGAAAATGCACTAGGACCCAGAAAGGGAAGCACCAACTTGTTCATTCATTCATTCATCCATCTAGCAGACACTCTGTACCCATCTATGCCTGGAACTGTGCCAGGCCTGGAGGATTCAGAGAACACAGGGACCTGGCTTTTTCCCTCCACTGCTACGGTGAAGCGCCATCCTTCTTGGGACCCAGCCTCCCCCTTGACTCTCACCCTTTTTCTTCCTCCCCCATCAATCAGGCTTGGGCTCTGGTCATTCTAATTTGAAAATGACTTTTATATCCTTGGGCCTCTTCCACTTGGGGGTGCTAGTTAAAACCCCAGGAGTAGGTAAGATTGTCAAAGGACAATAAATCCAGAGAAGAAAATTTACATCGGGACAAAATCTTGGGAAACATGCACATTTCGGGGTGAGGGGTACAGGGAAAAAAAGGCCATGGAGGCCACGAAGGGGATAGGCACTGGTGGATGGGGATGCTGGGTAAAGGGTGGGGGCCCCATGGAGGCTGCTGAAAGAATGGGTAGCCTGGTGAGCAGCACACACACACAGCAACCAGTATGTTTGTGACTCTAAGACAAGGGTATGGTCCAAGCAGGCCATGAGCCTGAGGCCACAAAGTGGGCAGTGGGCAGGGGCCAGTGGCCAGCAGTTCTTAGCCTCAGGTTTCTCAGGAGTCCTAGCTAGACAGCACCATCCGCCTGCAGACTCCTGCCTTTACCCAGGTTCCAGTCCTGGCACTGAGGTGGGGCCCTGCCAAAAACAAGGCAGTTTCTAGTCTCAAAGTGTTAGAACAGGATAAGCGTTCAATTTCCTGCACTGGGCATTTGGTCAGGGCCAGTCTGCAGAGAAGGGGCTGGGCCCGTAGGTGGGGATCGGGTGGCCCCAGCTTGGCATAGAACAGGTCTGGCAGAGCCTGGGAACCGGGCTGGGTCTGACGGTTCCCAGAGAAAGGTAAACATGAGGCAGTGGGTCTGAGGTCGAACTCATTAACTGGGCGGCTATTCGTCTAGATTCGTGGGAAGATTCTGACCTCTGCCTTTAAGGTTACTGCAGGACAGCTGTGAGGAGGGTCTTCCCTTGTTCAGAGACCAGTGCACAGAGGCTGTAGCCCCACCGAACATTTCACTGTTGACAGTTGTCTGTATCTGTGATTCACCTGGCTCTCGCCACAGCCCTGTGCACTAGGAAAGAGAGGTCATATTTTCTCCATTTTGCAGGCGAGGACACCAGGTCTCAGCTGGCAAGGGGGCCTCACCCCAGGAGGCAGCTGTTGGCAAGGCATGCTCTCCTGCTTGGGTGAGTTTTGTTTTGTTTTGTTTTATGGTGGGAGGAGGATAGTGGCCAAGGGTGGATAACAAGTCCAAATCCAGGCCGTGCCCCTTCCTGACTTGTGTGATTTGGGGCAAGCTGCCTACTCTTCTCTGAACCTTCTCCTCTTCCTCATTTATAAAATGGGGTGGTACTACCTTCTCTCTTCCGGACTTCAACTTACCAACAACCCCTCAGGGCTCATTTCTTTTCTCAAAACAATTGCCTCCCCCCCACCCACTCCAGTTTTTCAGTCACGCCTATTATTTAAAAAGATACTTTGATGTATCTCTAGCTTTGAAAGACTCTTGTTAGCTTCAGATCTATATTTTCAACTGCCAAAGCAAATTTGACACTTGAACTTTGCAAGCATCTCAAACTCAGATATCCAAAGTGGAATCTCATCCTCTTCCCCAACCCACTATTGACTCTTCTAGTTACCTCCATAAGTGGAACTATATAATATTTTTTCTTGGTGACTAGCTTCTTTCACTTACTGTAATGTCCTCAAGATTCACCCATGTGAATCTTGGGTGGCATACGTCAGAATCTCCTTCCTTTTTTTTTTTTTTTTTTTTTTTTCAGTAGGTTTCACGCTCAGTATGGAACCCAACTTAGGGCTTGAACTCATGACCCTGAGGTCAAGACCTGAGCTAGAATCAAGAGTCAGATGGTTAACTGACTAAACCATCCAGGCGTTCCCAGAATTTCTTTCCTTTTTATTTAAAAAACAATTTTTTTTTTTAACGTTTTATTTATTTTTGAGACAGAGAGAGACAGAGCGTGAACGGGGGAGGGGCAGAGAGAGAAGGAGACACAGAATCTGAAACAGGCTCCAGGCTCTGAGCTGTCAGCACAGAGCCCGACGCGGGGCTCAAACTCACGGACCGCGAGATCGTGACCTGAGCTGAAGTCGGACGCTTAACCGACTGAGCCACCCAGATGCCCCTGCTTTCCTTTTTAAAGCTGAATAATATTCTATGTATAGGCCACATTTTGTTTATCCATTCATCTGTTGATGGACAGTTGAGTGACTTCTGCCTCTTGGGTATTGTGAGTAATGCTGCTGTGAACATGGGTGTACAAATAACTCCTTGAGATCCTGATTGCAATTCTTTTGGGTCTAGACCCATAACTGGACTTGCTGAATCAAATGGTAGTTCTATTGTTCATTTTTTGAGGGAAAGTCATATTGTTTTACATAGCAACTACACCATTTTGTATTTCCACCAACAATGCACAAAGTTCCAATTTCTCCACATCCTCACCAATGCTTATTATTATTATTTTTTTAATTTTTAAAATGTTTTTGTTAGAAGCCGTCTTGTTGGGTGTGAAGTGGTATCTCACTGTGATTTGTTGAAAAAGCTATTGTTTCTGGACTATGTTGCCTTTGAGACTTTGTCAAAAATTAGTTGTCTGCATATATGCAGGTTTATCTCTGAATCCTCTTCTGTTCCAGTGATCTGTCTGTCTGTCTTTATGTAAATACCAAATTGTTTGGATTGCTATAGCTTTGTAATAATTTTTGAAACTAGGTAGCATTAGCCATTCAGCTTTGTTCTCTTTCAGATTTTAGTTATTCAAGGTTTTTTTTGAACCAGCTTATTAATTTCTTTAAAATTGCCATCTAGGATTTTTATTGGGATAGTTTTGAATCTGTACAACAGTTTGAGGAAAACTGACTTCTTAACAATATTGAACTTTCCAATCCATGAACTAGATCTATTTCTCTATTTGTTTAGGTCTTCTTCCATTTATTTCAGTACTATTTTATAGCTTTCAGTGTTTGGGTCTTTCACATCATTTTTTCAGATTTACTCCTATTTCATTTTTTGATGCTGTTGTAAATGGTACTGGTTTTTAATTGCAATTTCTTTTGTGGTCAGAGGAGATACTTTATAAGATTTCAACTTCTTAAATTTGTTAAGACTTGTTTTGTGACCTGTGATTTCTTCTGGAGAATATTCCTTATGTGCTTGAAAAGAATATATATTCTGCTACTGATGGGTTGAACATTCTGTATATTTCTGTTTAGTCCATTTTGCCTATGATATTCTTTAAGTCCGTTCTTTGTTGATACTCTGTCTGGTTGATTTTTCATTATTGAAAATGGAGTATTGAAAAGTCTTACTGTTATCATTTTCTAGTTCACCCTTCAGTCCTGTTAACGTTTGTTTTGTATATTTAGATAATCTGATCTGGGGTGCATATATACTTATAGTTGTTAGAGCTTACTGGTGGATTGAGTCTTTGATCATTACATAATGTCCTTCTTCGTCTTCTGTGGGAGTTTTTCCACTTAAAGTCTGTTTTGTCTAATAATTGCAATTTCTGATTGTGACTAGTGTATATAGAGACAAAATTGACTTTTGCATATTTATTTTGTGTCCTACAACCATTTGTATTCTGTCGGGTTTTTGCATAGATCATTTCGCTGTCCTCCATTAAATTATCTTTGATGGGAGGTTGGTCTAAATTACCTAGTACGCCATTACTTGAACCTGAAAAATCCAAGCAATGCTTTTCCCAGTGTAGAGAGGAAGCTCCATGCTACGGTGCCATCTGTGTTTGATCCAACAGCTCTCAGTCCATGTTGCGCCCACGCTTGTAGGCTGTGGTGATCTTCATGCTTCCCACCCTGGTAGTCTTGGCACCTTGGTTTCTGGAGAGCTCAGTGCCATTTGCAGAGGTATATGTTTCACTCTGCAGTAAGTCTCCCAGACTTTGTATAAATGTCAGATGTTATCAATCTTAGCACTTCTCTGTGGCCAACCTAATACGTCACCATCGAGAGATGGTGAAGTTGTTGTGTTTCACACACTGAGTTTATAATATCACAGCACCCTCGTCTGAAGGTGACTGAGCTTTAGTAAACATCTATCATGGGCACTCTGCCTTTTTTCCCTCTCTGTTTTCTGGTTCCTTCCATACGTACCTCAACTCTTTCCCATGGTGTTTCTCTGACTGACCACAGCCTTTTCACACCTTCTCACTCTTCGATGCTAAAAGGTTGAGAGAGCCAACCCATAACAAGAGTGTGGAACTTGGCATGCATTTCTGAATAGGCTTCATTCTTGGCTCTGTTTATGTTCCCACCTTCATTTTCCCTTTGCTTCATCTTACCTGTTTATTTCCTACTCATACATTTAGCTGTATATCCTACCTTCTCCCCAGCAGAGACCTGTTCTTCCAGCCCCTCTTTCCTGGCCTTATCATCTTTCTCCAGAGTCCAGGCTATCGCTCACATGGTGGCCTCTCTAGAATACACCACCCTGAGTTACTAGACATAGGAAAATTGATGAGAATGCGAAGGAAATGAATTGGACTAGGATATATGGTAAGTGCAAGTTTAAAAAAAACACAAAATAATTAAAAGCCAACTAAAAATAAGTATTTATTACAAATGTGGTAGAAAAGGAGTTAATAGCCTCAGTCTTTAAACAGTTTTTACTTTGATAAGAAAAACACCAAAACATTAATATAGGAAAGTAGGTAGATAGTGTGAACAGACAGTTCACAGATAAGGAAATAAAAGCAGCTTACAAATATATGGGAAAACATTCAGCTTTACTGGTAATCACAGAAATGCAAGTCACAACAATAAAATACTATTTGCCCCTTGCTGCATCATGCAAGGTTAGGACTATGGCACAACTCAAGGCTGGTGAGTGTGTGGGGAGAAAAGCATGGCTCCCTATGTACAGGAAAGCAATTTGGCAATGGGCTTGAAGAAGCCTTAAATATTCATACTCTTTACTTAGTAATTCCTTTTCTGGGAATCTTTTAGAGAAATAATCAGAAATGCAGACAAAGATGTATGGGCACAGATGTTAATCACTGTGTTATTTATTTTTGCCAAAGCAACCTAAATGCCCAACCGTGGAAGTTGTATGAATTATAGTACACCCATGCAATGTAATACCAGGAAATTACTTAAAAATGATATTGACTTGGATGTTTTCATGATAGGGGACATGTTTTTTTTCATATAAACCTAAGAAAACACTCTAGGGATGCCTGAATGGCTCAGTTGGTTAAGTGTCCCACTCTTGATCTTGGTTCAGATCATGATCTTATGGTTCATGAGATTGAGCCCCACATTGGGCTCAATGCTTATAGTGCAGAGCCTGCTTAGGGTTCTCTCTCTGCCTCTCCCCTGCTCATGCACATCCTTTTGCGCTCTCTCTCTCTCGCTCTTAAAATAAATAAAATAAACTTTAAAAACCCCTTCAAATTATGTATTCAAAATGATTGTAACTATATAGATTTTGCAAGAAAAAATGCCATAAGATAATGAAAAAAGTGTTGATTCTAGGCTAGAGGCTGAGACTGGCCACTTCCACACTCAGCACCATGCTCTATTTGTTCAAGATTTTTAAAAAATAAAATCACTGTACGTTTGTGTAATTAAAGTATATAATCCTTTGAGAGCATTGTCGTTCACCCTATAATTCCAATTCCTCACCTCCAGTTCCTGAGTTGTATAGATGCTCAGTAAATACAATGATGAACATACCAACCATGTTTATGGGAAAAGCCCCTACCTGCAGTGATTGTTGGATGGGAATGAGAGGGGTCATTTTGGCTCATTTTGCTCAAATCTTTTGCTTTCAGATTTACTTTTGGAATAAATTTCTCTCCTCCCCTGCCCTGACATGCCTTCAGCTTCCAGACAGTGGGCGTTGAAAGAAGGCTTTTCTTTAGCGTTCAGTGACTCCATTTATACTTCCAAGGCGTTGTCGAGTTTTCCCGAAAGCCTCTGTTTAGGAATTTCAGGAGTTTCTTCTTAAATTTTATTTTAAGTCACCACTCCAAGCCAGCCCATAAAAAGAAGCAGCAGGCGAGGAAGTGAAGAAATGAAGCCCAACCAAATCTTCAATGTGAAAGATTAAGCCCAGTTTTCCTTACTGGAACGACAAGACAAACATGATCAAAAATGGTGCTCGTTACTTCATGTGAGGAGCCCCAAAGGAAATTTCAGGGAATCAGAGGCTTCTGGGAAAGCCATGATTCATAGTGAAAGGATATGTCATTTTCTTACTTAAAGGCAATTAAATGTCATGACATAATCTCCAAGTTGTACCTTAGTCTGACATTTTTCAAGATCCAGCAGATATTAACAGGCCACTCTTAGGGGCCTCAGCGATGCATAAGATGTTTTCAACCTTTGTTCTGGGCTTTATTCATGCTTGATCCGGGACTGCTCCCAGTGTGTCTGTCTCTCTTCTTTTATAAAATCTGAAGAGAGGGTTGGAATAAACAGTAGGAATCAACTGGACCCATTCGTCTGTAGTATCATGTCAGATATGGCATCCCCATGAGTTCTTTCCTAACCCAGCAGCCAAAATAATCACTCCTTGCTCTCAGCTCCCATGCACCTTGCATGAACATTGGTTACTACTTTTTCTCAGAGCACATTATAATAATTTGTGTGTGTTTCTGCTGGATTGTGGGTTCCTGAGAGCCAATATCATGTCTTACTCAGGCTTACAACTCCACACTATCTCCTAGCAGAGGTCCTGGCAGATAGTGGCCACTCTACTGATGTTTGTTAAATGAAAAAAGAAGGGCACACTTATTACAGGCACTAAAGTGGGAGTGCACAGAGAGATGTAAGATAAAGATCTTTATCACTACTTATGTTCTTCTGCAGTTAATTATGAAAGGAATTGAACTAATTGTGACATGTATTGTTTTCATTTTCTGTATTTACTGTCTCTGACCAGATAAATAGAGGCCGGATGCTTCCAGCTCGTTTTTGCCTGCTGCCTGACTGTCCCACTTAATGTGGTTTACCCTGGTTAATGATGGAAAGCTGTACTCGCCTGCTCTTTGCCCCAAAAGACAGGAATTTCTTGCTCAAACCTCATATTTGCCTGGCCTGCTGTTTGTATTACAGGAAAGTGTAGTCAGCTGGGAAGTCTGAGATCATTTCCTGAGCCTTTTTTCTTTCTTAGTATCTCTTATTTTCTGGACAACTCGAGGAGACCACCTGACAATGGATCTGGTACATTTGAGAACAAAACATGTTTTGACTTCAGAGCCCTGAGCTGTTTCTTGCAAAAACTGAGCAAAGGTCCGGATTTGCTGTTGGTATTTCCAGTTAGTGTCAGTATGGTGAACAGGTGGGGTAGGGATTTTCAGCTTTGTGCAACTAATGCCCAGAAAACTACCCCAAATTTTATTTCTGACCTTACTCACATATATAGCACGGAAACTGCCAGGGATGATCTCCAAGATATTTGACAACATTCCTCGCAGAGCTTTCCAACTCCAAACAAGCACAGAGAGTACCAGGAAGGCAGAGCAAGGATGGGGGTAATGGTGGACGAGAGGGGCTTGAGTCGACAGCTAGGTAACAACTGATACAAAACTAGTTCAAAATTTATACAACTTGGGTGACTGTGTGGATGTATCTAGCAGAATATATGCCCTGAAGTAAGAAAAAACTGGGACAATTAACATCTCCACCATCTAGTCTCTGACAGTGGCTCCCAAACTGTCTGCATAGTTGAATCCTCAGAGCATCTTTTAAAAATACCAAAGCCAAGGCTACAATCTCTGGGGTGGGACCCAGTGTCTTTGAAGCTCCCCAGGTGATTCCAACGTGCACACACGTTGAGAACCCTGCTCTATGGAATCAAGTTATTTTGTCTTTTGGGCATCAGCTTCCTTCTTGGCAAAGAGTGGACAACAACACTGGGAAAATCAGATGAATATGTGAGGTGCCTGACGTGTATTAGGCGCTCATTTTTTAATTTTCCTTCTTTTGTCCTTCTGGAATTATTTTCCTTTGTCACTTATTCTGACATGTCACCATATGGGTAAACACAGCCACTTTTTGAAGTGGAAATATCCCCGGATGGGTTTGGGGCTATTAGTCATTTCGGTCTCAGGTGGGTTATTTAAGATGATGCCTCTTCAAAACCACCTGAAGTGAGGTAAACTGAGGAGGTGGGGGTTTCAACTGCAGGAGTTAGATGGGCCAGAGAAGTCATGATGAGTTGAAAACATGACCTTAAATTCATGGCTGCCTCATTTTTCTCTAGAGCCCAGTTGCAAGAATGGGTACAAAGGGTACCCCGAAGAGTGTGCTGTCCACCCTTTCCTCCAGGTTGGGCATGCTCAATTCAGGTCTCACGGATCCTAGCAGGTCTGTGATGGGGATTCAGGGGGGCCGGGAACTGGAATCCTAGGCAGTGTTTTGTGTGCTTGCGCAAAACGTCTCTTTTCTCCCAGAGATACATTCCACAGCCTTCTTCAGATTCTGGAGGGGAATCTCAACACTCCACCCCCCACCCCCAATGTGAGAATTATTCCTTTAGGGGAGCCTGGGTGGCTCTGTCGGTTAAGCGTCCAACTCTTGATTTCGGCTCAGGTCATGATCTCAGGGTCGTGAGATAGAGGCCCGTATTGGGCTTTGCACTGAGTGTAGAGCCTGCTTAAGATTCTCTCTCTCTCTGTCTCTGTCTCTGTCTCTGCCTCTGTCTCTCTCTGCCCCTCCCCCCCAGAAAAGAAATAATTTTTCACTGGAGAAATGAGCAATGTTCAAGATGTGTGGGGTAGGCAGAAAAACATACGGAAAGGGCACCTCTGCCCTCAGTGAAATGGGCACAAGCATCTGGTGAGCTTTACATCTTTGGAGGAACATCTTCATTCTAGCACTAGAATTGCTCATTATGGAAGCCTCAACACTGGGCACACAGTAGGAGCCAAATAAATGTTTTGTTGACTGAATGCTGTCTTCCATAGAGTTCCTGAAGCCATGTTTCCTGCTAAAGCAGAAGAACCCCTGGCCTACCTCTGTGTTTCCCTGTTATTTGGTTCTTGAGGCTATCTTGGGCCCCCAGCTCTTCAGAGAGATGCCTGTAGAAGCCCTTACGCTTCTCACTTCCTGAGTCCTCTCCCCCGCCCCTGTCTTTCTCTGGGGTTCAGGCCTGGAGTGGGGTCTGAGTGGCAGGTTGGTGCTGAGCCGGCCGCCTTCCCGCCTTCAGCAAAAGCCTCATCTCTCCATCCAGCTCCTTATTTTCTCTTCCTGGAGGCCTTGTCCCTTCCCATGCAAGTCAAGACCAGGCCTCAGTCTCTCCCTGGCAGGTCAGATCCTGGGCTGTCTGGTTGATTCCCTCTGCCACACTCAGGTTTTAGCTCTGGCTCTGCCTGGCTGTCACGAGACGTGGGGCATATCGTTCACCTTCTCTAAAGGCAATAATAGGATTGTTAGGAGAACCCTGCTAGGTACAGTGACTCAGGTAAAAAAAGACAAACAAAATCCACCACAGATGGGGAGTCTGAATATGATTTGGACTAGATCTTTGTTGAAGGTTCCTGGACACTGAGGGAGGAGGTTACATGGCCCTATGCACAGTGAAAGGGTCTTAAATTTCTCTATAGACATTTCTTCCTCTTACCCAAGTTCCATCCTCCAGCTGCTGCTTTTTATCTCTCTCAGTGTGTCATTTTCCCTCAGAGATCTGTGCGCTTTCTTAGGTAGAAAGGGTTCGCTTTCCACTATCAGCTTCTGCATTTGTGCCCTCTCTTCAGCAAACAAAAAGCTCTTTCTCAACATCCGTTGTCTACAGAGAAATCACACATACTATTATTTTAACATTTTTGTCCTCTCATAAAATAAAGCATCACAAAATCCTACAGCAGGTGTACTTTTAACATAGTTTTCTGGTTTTGCTTATTTGTGGTTCTCAACCTTGGTTGCACCTAAGAATCGCCTGGAGCACCTTAAAAGCAATCCCAGTATGGCTGAACCCCAGGCCAATTGCATCAGACATCAGTATTTTCAGCTCGTAGCCAGGGTTGAAAAACATTGCTGTAGGCCCTTGCTCCTTAAAATAGGGTCCGCAGACCAGCAGCTTGGGCATCAGCGGGGAGCTAGTTAGAAATGCAGAGTCTCATGGGGTGCCTGGGTGGGTAGTGAGTTAAGTAGCCGACTTTGGCTCACATCATGATCTTGTGGTCTGTGAGTTCGAGCCCTGCATCGGACTGTGTGCTGACAGCTCAGAGCCTGGAGCCTGCTTTGGATTCTGTGTCTCTATCTCTGCCCCTCTCCAGCTCACACTCTGTCTCTGTCTCTCTCTCAAAAATAAACATTAAAAGAAAATTAAAAAGAAATGCAGAGTCCCAGACTCCTTCCTTATGAATCAGAATCTGCATTTTTATTACAATTTTTTTAATGTTTATTTGTTTTTGAGAGAGAGAGAAAGAGAGAGAGAGAGAGAACGCAGGAGAGGGGCAGAGAGAGTGGGAGACACAGAATCAGAAGCACACTCCAGGCTCTGAGCTGTCACCACAGAGCCCCACCTGGGGCTCAAACCCACGAACCGTGAGATCATGACCTGAGGCAAAGTCAGACACTTAACAGACTGAGCCACCCAGGCACCCTGATGTTTATTTATTTTTGAGGGACAGAGAAAGAGAGAGAGAGAGAGCAGGAGAGGGGCAGAGAGAGAGGGAGACACAGAATCTGAAGCAGCCTCCAGGCTCTGAGCTGTCAACACAGAGCCTGATGCAGGGCTTGAACTCTTGAGCTATATCATGACCTGAGTCGAAGTCGGAGGTTTAACCGACTGAATCACCCAGGTGCCCCAGAATCTGCATTTTGATAAGATCATCAGGTAATCAGTATGCACAGTTGAGAAGCACTGCTTTGGCCTTACCCTGTAGGTGGAGGGAGAGTGGGTGGCAGTGGATGTGGGTACTTCCTTGGAGGTCTTAGCACCAGCACCAGTGAATGGCTGTGGCGTAAACTACCTGAGATTCCGAGGCAGAAGCTCTGCGGAGGGTCCACACAACTGTATGTTCACCAGGCTCCTAGGGGATCTGATTATCAGCCGGGTGTGTGGGTACACTGCCCAAGAGAGGTGGTGTTCAACCTTGGTTGCACATTAAAATCATTTGGGGGACTTAAAAAAATCCCTCTACTCAAGCCCAAGCCACTGAAATCAGAATCTGTGGAGGTGAGAGATTGATATCAGTAGTTTAATAACCTAATAAGGTAATTTCAACCAGCAAGCAATCCTGAGAACCTCTGCTAGGGCTTTCTGACCCTCATCAAACCCCTCTGAGAATAAAAATATTATCTGAGCAGTGCACTTCTGAGAGAATTTACTTTGTATAAAAGTCAAAACCTTAAAGCAAAGGAATAAATCACTAACTGCTGCTGGTAGGAAAGGACTCAATTTGGGCAGAGTAGCTTTCTCTTTAGCATCTCTGTCGAAACTTCTGTCATTTTGCAAATGTCCTATCTCTCTTCTGTCCCTGTATTAAACCTAAAATGGTCTCTCTGCTTAGAAATCTGTGTTGGGTTGGGGCACCTGGGTGGCTCAGTCGGTTAAGCATCTGACTTCGTCTCGGGTCATGATCTCATGGTTCATGAGTTTGAGCCCCACTTTGGGTGAGCTTCTCTCTCTCCCTCTCTCTCCCTCTCTGTCTTGCCCTCGCTCACTTGCTCCCTCTCTCTCAAAGGAAAAGAGAAGAGAAGAGAAGAGAAGAGAAGAGAAGAGAAAAAAGAAAAGAAAAGAAAAGAAAAGAAAAAAGAAAAGAAAAGAAGTCTCTGTGTTGGGTGAAATGACTTCAGTAGAATCTGTTCTCATGTGTGGCCTCCCCTAAATGTGTTCTGCAGGCACACATTAGGGGAAGGGGAAGGATGCTGGGGGGCTAGTTGTCTCAAGGCAACCATACTTTCCTTGCTTTTGCATTGGACTCAAACCTCAGGCCTGGTCATTCTTCCTCTTCCTCTGTCTGTCTGTCTGTCTGTCTCTTTGTCTCTCTCTCCCTCCTCTTCCATTTATTTCCCTGGGGAATGAGCTGATGAGCTTGCCCTTCAGTGCTGAATTCCAGAGAAAGATAAGCCAGGCAGTTGGGTGTGGAATGCCGGGAAGGGGCAGTGGCTGGTTTTACCCCCACCTGCTACCTTAAAGCTTGGCTCCTGCCAGGGACAGAGATTTCTTCCAGAGTCCTGGTCTTCAGTTTCTGCCTCCTGACTGCCAGAGGTGGTAGGAAGTCTTGAAGTGTTAACTCCAACTGGAAGTAGCTTCATGCTAGGAATGTGTGCTGTTTTCTCCCGGGACATTTCCAGGAATGAAGGAAAACGCAGGACAAGGAAGCCAGAAGAGTGAGTCACCCAGAATATAATCTTCCATGTTAAATGACCTTTTGGAATTAATATTTTTATTATTTATAAAATATAAATATTTTTGTATGTATAAATACAAACATTTATATATTTATAAAACATAAAACATAATTTTATAATAATATATTTATATATTTCTAAAATAAAACATTAAAATATGAAATATTATTTATAAAATAATATTATTTTAATATAAATATATCTTAATATCTTATTAATATGTAATTGATATATAATAAATTGTATGTATTTGAAGTGTGCAATTTGATAAGGTTTGACATGTATACATCTATAAAACAATAACCACATTTAGGGTATTGGAAATGTTTTGTTTTTCTTTTTTTCTGAATAAATGAAAATAAATTTCTAAAATCCTACTAAAGAAGAGAGTGTGCATGTGTGTATGTGTATCTATAGGAGTTCAGCTGCTTTGAATTTGGGCAAATATACCTAAAAAAAAATCTCAGATGTAGAAGATCTTTTGAACATCAAACAAAATTATTAATCACAAATTATATATTTTCCATTATTTTAAAATCATCTCCACATTAGCTCACAGGTATCTTTATTTTTAATTATGTCATTTTATAGCTTACAAAGACTTTGGTATATATTACTGTATTGCTTCTGGTATGATTTGATGCTCACCAAAGCCTTTAGTGTTATTATCATTTCTCTTTTGAAGCTAAAGAATTTAAAAGGACTTGGTTAAGATCACACAGTTACTGTAGCCAATGGTTTTTGATAACTGATTCCTGGCTCCGTGTGCCCCATAGCACACAACATAATTATTTATGGGTAAGAAAAAAAGGCATAAAAACTTAAACAATTTTAATTTTAATTAAGCTTTTTAATGTGTTTTTTAATTTTTTTTTTTTTTTTGAGAGTGAGAGTGAGAGAGTGAGTGAGTAGGGGAGGGGAGCGGGGGGAGAGAGAGAGAGAGAGAGAGAAAGAAAGAGAATCCCAAGCAAGCTCCATGCTGTCAGGGCAGAGCCCGATTCAGGGCTCGAACTCACACACCAAGAGATCGTGACCTAAGCCAAAATAAAGAATCAGATGCTTCCTGGACTGAGCCACCCAGGCACCCCAAAACTCAAACAATTTTCAAAAACTCTTCAAACTTCCTTGACATTTATTTTTTAAATGAAGATTTATTTCACCCTGGTACACCGTCATTTCTGTACCAAGTGTGAATAAATGAACTTTGGCATTAATGAATTCTGTTGGAACCTTGTGTTACTTTTGATGCATTGCCAATTAGCCTAGAAGGTGAAAGGCCCCAATAATATCCAGACAGTTTCAATTTGTTTTATTTTTCCTTCAGGGGATGTAATAGTTTTTGAACTGAACTCCTTCCTTCTTTTCTTTTTTCTTATTGTTGAAAATAGAAGTTGTGAATAATACAGTATAGCCAATGACCACTGGGAGTCCTCCTACATGCTGTGGCAGTAACTCTAGATGGTGAATCTAGAGAGAAAGCCCATTCCCTTCAGGGGAAATGAGAAGATGTCTATCTTCTGAAATGAAGGCAGACTGAGAACAGCAAGGAAGTTCAACCCTAGAAGTAATAGGCTCATAAGACTTTAGAATTGCAAGATATATTAATAGATCCTAATTTATAATCCTAGTAAATTTCCTAATAAATTGAAAATCGTAATATATTAATCCTAATCCTAATAAATTAGTAGAAGATGTTGCAAGCTGGAAGGGACTTTTGTCATTATCTAGTCCATCCTGCTGATCTTACAGGGCATGCCACTGAGGTCCTGGCAGGGGAGATGGTCTCTCCAAGGAAGCACAGCTGGGCAGGTAGCTGCAGACCCAGACTTAGCACAAAATGCTCCTAACTCCTGGACATCTTCCCACTGGACCAGTGGGCCTCTGTCTTCCTTCAAGCATAAGGAACACTTTTGAAAGTCAAAACCATTTCACAGACACTCCTATCATTCTTGTCTGGTAATGAGTGGTTGAGAAAAGATACAATGAGAAAAAGCAACTCTGAATTCATTAACAATTTTAAGTTCCTTCATATGGCTCCATTTCCACCCACAGCCAGGAACAAAGAGCCAGGAGTCTCTAGGTGGAGGTGGGGATCCACTCATGCTTAAACCTGAGGATGCATTTTTACCACTGCAGCTGGACTCTACTGGTCTTGAAGTTTCACTACCCATGGGAGAGATACTTCCACTGAGGATCATGATAAAAACCCTATGGAACTAGGTCTGCCACTGGGGGTTTCATAAATGCTGGGGCTACAGGACACTGGCAAAGGAGCTTGATGTTGATTATCCAGGGAAGCTGTTACTGTCAAATAGGGTAGAGGGGACTATAAAAGGTAGCAGAACACTGTGACTATGTCATGTAAGCAAATGCACCAACTACACAGCCATTTTCCTACCTCTTTCTTGCTCATTTTGTTTGGAGGAAGGTAATCTGCCATGACCCAGTCAAAAAATCATATTTGCTTTAAGTCTGTTATGACATTTCTTTCTCTCATATCTTTGCTAGATATTTGGTTTCATAGCCTCGAGTGTTGCTATGAGTGGTCTTGTGATGGAGTTCTGGCCAAGAAGACAGAAGGAGCGCCCTGCTGGATGCTCCTAGAAAAGCTTTGGCTTTGCTGACAAAAAGTCAAGATGCAGCCGGTGTCAATCCCTTTCTAGTCGTCCCGTCTTGAACGTGGCCAGGACCCCACAGTGGCATCTTGCGATCAGGAGGCAGAGTGACAGCGGAACGGAGATGTGGCCCCTAGATTCCTGACATTATTGCTAAGCCAACACTAGAAGTTGCTTTCTGCATCTTGTTATATGAAAGAAACAAATCCCTATTTATTTAAGCCACTATTAGTTGGATTTTCTATTATTTGCAGCCAAAAGACTTTCTGATAGCAAAAGTTAGACAGCTCCATTGAACAAAAAACAAAGGCCACATGGATGAAGCAAGGAAGGGAACGTTAGTTACAGCCTTGGGACAAAGTCTAGAATTAAGGGCATGGTACCTTCCATTTTTTCAGGGTTATTTTCCCCTCCCTGCCAAAGTATCTGAAAATTGGGTAATTATACCATATTCTCCTATGTTTATTTATTTTGAAAGAGAGAGAGAGAGAGAGAGAGAAAGCAGGGGAGGGGCAGAGAGAGAGGGAGACAAAAAAATCTTAAGCAGCCTCTGTGCAGTCAGCACAGAGTCCGAGATGGGTCTCAGTCTGACAGATCTGAGATCATGACCTGAGCAGAAATGAAGAGTCAGACGTTCAACTGACTGAGCCACCCAGGAGCCCCTCTGCTTTTTTGTTTTTAAGGTGGATGTCATTACTTCAGTTATTGCAACTTAAGAATGTTCTGTTTTCCTTCCATCATAGTTATTAAGTATGCTGGCAGTGGTCACGTTCACCACGTGCCTTTCATTTGCAAAAGGGTAAGGAACAACCCCCAGAAAAGGTTGCAGAGGGAACATGGAAGGAGTGAGTCTCATCAGGGGATTGTGGACTTGATGCTGAGAAATAATGTTGAGACTCACCCAACACGGCCACTGCACACACTGCCTCCTGGACAAGCACCTTTGGTTGTCTCTTTGCTGGGAGAGGTGAGTGGTGTGCAGGGATGTGTGTGATTAGGATACAAGGGGTTGGTGCTGTGAAGGTAGAAGGGCGTGGTGTAGGTGTGTATTCAGGGGTCCTGCTGTGCTCCACATTCTCACTGAGCTGAAGCTCCTTGGCTCACAGCCCTCCTCCCTCCTCTGAGACAGACCCCTTGCTGGCATGTGCACAGGGTCAAAGAGTCACTGGGCCATGGGGAGATCACCTGACTCCAGGACAACCAATCCTCACACTGGCCTTAACATGGCCTGGGGAAAAAAATGTCCTGAATCAATATGTTTACTCTCTTAGAAATCTGAACTGAACATACAAAAAGAATGTGCCATTTGGGAGTAGAAGAGATTGGGAAGAAGTGGCTGAATCGCATTAATTTCTGGGTACTAGTTAGATCCAGAACAGTTCTTTGTTCTGGCTTCATGAGGCCATGATAGGAAGTTCTTGTTCCTGGATATGCATGTGTGATGATTAGTTTTACGGCAACTTGGCGAGGCTATACTACCCATTATTTAATCAAATACTAATCAAAGTTTTGCTGTGAAGACATTTTGTAGATGTAGTTAACATCTACAATCAGTTGATTTTAAGTTAAGAGGATTCCTCTCAATAACGTGGGTAGGCCTCATCCAATCAGTTGAAGACCTTAAAAGCAAAAGCTGAAATTTCCTGGAGAAGAAATTCTGCCTCAAGACTGCAGCATCAACTCCTGCCTCTACTGGCTCTGTTTCTTTGGAGAACCCTGACGGATACGTCACGAGAGTCTGCCTCCTTCATCACTCCATGGCATTGCTCCCAGAGAGACTTTCCTCCCGGCTATCTTCCTTAAAATCAAAATAACCTAGGACAGGGGCGCCTGGGTGGCTCAGCTGGTTACGCGTCTGACTCTTGATCTCCGCTCGGTCATGATCTCATGGTCTGTGGGATTGAGGCCCGTGTTGCATTCTGCGCTGACAGCACGGAGCCTGCTTGGGATTCTCTTCTTTCCCTCTCTCTCTGCCCCTTCTGTGTGCACTCTCTCTCTCAAAATAAATAAATAAACTTAGAAAAAAAGAGAAACAAATGCATTGAGAAGCTTGCCATTTTGTAGGGGAGTTAAGACAGCCTAGAATAGTGTGTCCAGATTTTGGAGTTGGACTCTTTTGCATCTGAATCCAGACTGCTGCTAGCTGTTTGACATTGGACAAATTAATTAACTTCTCTGAACTTCTGTGTTTTCAGCTATAACATCGTGAAAATAGTAATACCCTGAAGGAAATCTATTAGGGTTTGCGGTTATTTATTAGGGTTTATTCCCTGAAGGAATATACGCAGAGTTCTTCAAATGGTATCTGGAAGATCTGCCACCTGCTTGGCGCTCTAATAATAGTTGGTGTATAGTGAGCCCCTCCTGTACTCCAGGTAACTCACTAAACACATTACCTTATTTGATACAGAACCGGGGCCCCGGGGCCTCCATTCCTGCCACCACGCTCTCTGTCAACCCCCTGCCAAGTGGCCTTTCTAAGCAACCTCTGTGAGGGAAGCAGAATGGAGGCCTAACCCCTCTCCTTAGGAACTGATGACCTGTCTGACATCTCACCTGGGATTTTCAGAGGCAACTACAGGAGGCCAAGGGTGTCTAGGAGATAGGACCAGGCTTAGGTGGTGATCCAGAGACAGGCTGGGGGCTGGCAAGGAAGCCAGGTCATCTCTCAGGGCAGTTCCACCCAAATGAGTGAGGCTGAGTTATGAATCAACACCCATGGCTGCTTGGAGTCCTCAGAAATCTCAGCATATAACCTTCACATGTCTAACTACACATGGAGGGACTTCTCCTGGACTTCTGGGGTTGGGAGTACTGTGAGTGGACAAAGCAGAGACATTAAATCCTATAGAGCACAGGGTGGGGAGCATTGGGGAGGAGGACATGTCGGCTCAACCCTGTGGGGAAATATTTGGTTGCCTTTGGGGAGAGATATAGCGCAGTTAGGAGGGCTCAGGCCAGAGGCACAGAATGGAAGGACTAACTTGGGGCCAGAAGCAGCCAGAGAGGGAGAGTTGTGGCCATGTTGGTCCAGAGAAGTCAGGTGCTTGGTTGCCAAGGAACATCTGTGTTGGAATTTTATATGCAGGCCCAACAAAGCCAAATTCCTTAAAAGCAGCTTCTTTCTGACCAGATGGTTCAGCAGCCTTGACAGAAGGGTGTGTGTGTGTGTGTGTGTGTGGCGGTGGGTGGCATTCTCAGTCTGGGCCTCCCCATCTTTTTTTAGGACTTTGTCCCTTAGTGACTCTTCCCCAGTTAAATTGTACTTGGTGCTTTTCTAGCACTTAACTAGCGAGGAGAGAGCACGGGCTTTCAGCAAGGGTCTTCTGTGCTAGAAATCATTCAGGATCACCTAGGTGGCAGCATCCAGTGGGGACTCTCACTCCCAAACATCCATGCATACGGAGCAATGGATATATGAAATCCATCAATAATCCCCAGGCCTAATTTAAGCCAGAACTGCCCTTCTCCGAGCCCTGACCTCCTGCTACACAGTGCTCATCCAAAAGAGACAGGGCTTATTCAGTGACTGAGAACCTTAAATGTTAGCCCAAAAACAGTCTCTCATTTACCCTGGAAGAAGCTGAGGCTCAGATCTGGGGGAGGGAATTGCTCAAGGACAATCAGATGGTGACTGGGGAGATGACAGCTCTCTTTCTTGCCCAACGTCCATGTTTCCGGGAAGCTGAAACCTGGTAAAGCATTCTAACATGGGAACAAGGGGTGAAGCCCTGGAAAACCCACAGAGGAGTGGTTTTGATCAAGAAGGGGGTCCACGGAACTGCGGGGGAGACCTGGCATGCGGCCCCACCCCAACCAACTCAGTTAGAATCTCTGCTTGGGAGGTGCCAAGTGTATTTTGAACACACTCTCTGGGTGCTTCTGATGGGCTGTGCAGGTTAAGAACCGTGGTGTTAGAGGGATAATTTCTCCTGAACAAGCCAATATGGGCCATATTTCTCAGGCAGCTAGTTATCCACTGACTGCTCATCTTCTAACAGAGATAGCAGAGCATGGAAGCTGAGAGTAAGTATGCACTCTGGAGCCCAACTGCTTCCCACTTCCACCATGTTCTTTGGGCAAAATATGTAACCATTTCTCTCCTCAGTTTCTCATCTGTAAAATGGAGCTAGTAATAATAACTACCTCAGAAGGTGGTGGCAAAATTATAATACATACAATTCGCGTATGTTTGGCAAACAATAATAAGCCATACTCTGATGAACTAGCTAATAATAATTTATTAGTACATTTGACATGATGGTGTCAAATGCGAGTTAGAAATGTCATTCTGGGAGCCTCTGGGACAGATAGACTGGTATGTTTTCCTCTAACTGAAGTTTATTGGTTATCATCTTTGGAAATTCTTTTTAGCTAAAAAAGGAAGGAGCATTCATACAGATTGTTTTAGGTTTACAGGTGCAGAGTGATCTGGAAATTAGCTTTGGCTAAAAATAAAACAGCTTGATCATTTCTGTTTCCAGCAATAGAGTGGATTAGGTAGCCAGAACACTTTTCCCATCCAAAACAACTGAAATGCTGGATAGAGTTGTTTTTTTTTTTTTTAATCTTTACAAATGTATCTCTGAGCTGACATGGAAATAAGAAATTCTCTCAGTTCCCACACAGACTGAAACCAAGAACTCTGGGAGGTAAATGAATCTTGAAAAATCGAGCAGGGAGCAAGTAGATTTGAAAAAGAACCAACCAAATAGAACTCCCGAATATGAAAAATTAATAATTGAAATTAAAACCTCAAACGATGGAATAACCAGAAGATTAGATACAGTTGGAGAGAAATAATGAAGATGGATGCAATGACATTATCATGGATATAAATTTGAGAAGTGAAGCAATATTAAGAAAAGGCAAAAGTGATAAAAAGAGAGAGAGAACCAAATGAGATGTCTCTGTCAGATATGGGGAGAGGATTTCATTCCAACAGATGATGGCTGAGAATTTTCGAGAACTCTTGGAAGACATTAATTTTCAACAAATCCAAATGAGGATGAATAAAAGGAAACACACTCCTAGACATATTAACTACAGAATAAAGAAAAAGAGGTGATGTTGAAAGCAGCCAGAGAGGAAAGATGGGTCTTCTACAAAATCATGGCAATTAGTGTTATTTCTGACTTCTTTTCACTATAATGGAAGCCAAAAGGCATAATGTGATGACAAAAAATAGCTGGTAACAAAAATTCTATATCTGGCCAAATGATTTTTTAAAAATGAGGGCAAAGTAAAGATGTTTAGCATAAAAGAAATAAAACAGATATTTACCACCAGAACATCTCCACTAAATGAAATTCTACACAATATAGGTGGGAGAAAATGATCCAAGAGGGAGAAAGTGTGATACGAGAAGGAATAGTATATGGACAAGCATGAATAAACCTTAAATCTAAATAAACCTTAACTATATAAAATGATAATAATATCAAATTTCCAGTGGAAAAACATAGGGAAGTAAGATATCAGACAAATAAATTTTGGACTGAGTGGGGGAATAACTGGAATTTAAAAAAAAAAACTTAAAGACCATGAATTTTTCAGGAGGAGGTTAAGGATATTAATTTTAGAATTATTAAAAAAGCATCTTAAAAATTTTAGGGCAATCACAAGAAGAAAAGATGTGGACAATGTCACTTCCAAACAAATAGAAGCCAACGAAGGGGAAAAACAATGAAATACAAGTGAATAAATAAAAAAAAACCTCAATTAATTTGCAAGGAAGGGAGGTGGGAAAACAGAAAAAGTTAGACAAATGTAAAACACATAGTAGGGTTGTAGAAATAAATTCAAATATATTAGTAATTATGATAAATATAACAGGACTAAACTCCTCAGTTAAAAGACAAAAATTGAATCAACAATAGCCAAATTATGGAAGAGTTCAAGCATCCATCAACTAATGGATGGATAAAGCAGATGTGGTACACATATACAATGGAATATTACTCAGCCATCAAAAGGAAAGACATCTTGCCATTTTCAACAATGTGGATGGAGTTAGGGAGTACTATGCTAAGCAAAATAAGTCAGTCAGAGAAAGACAAATACCATATGATTTCACTCATATGTGGAATTTAAGATGCAAAACAGATAAACATAAGGGAAAGAAAAAAAAGAGAAAGAGAGGGAAACAAACCATAAGAGACTCTTAAAGATAGAAAACAAACTGAGGGTTGACAGAGGGAGGTGGGTGTAGGATGTGTTAGATGGGTGATGGGTATTAAGGAGGGCATATGTGATGAGCCCTGGTTGTAATATGTGAGCTATGAATCACTGAATTCTACTCCTGAAACCAATACTACATTATATATTAGCTTGAATTTAAATAAAAACTTGGGGGGGAAAACAGACAAAAATTGATAGCCTGGATAAAAAAATATAATCTAGCATATGCTACTTACATGAGACACATTTCAAACATAAGTATGTAGAAATATTGGAAGTTAAAAGAGTGAGAAAGATACAATAGGCAAATACTAATTAAAAGAAAGCTGGAAAATATAGTATCAGAAAAAAACATATTTATTTTTATTTTTTGAGAGAGAGAGGGAGAGACAGAATGCAAGTAGGGGGTCGGGGCAGAGAGAGAGACACAGTATCTGAAGCAGGATCCAGGCTCCCAGCTGTCAGCACAGAGTCTGGCACAGGGCTCGAACTCACAGGCCATGAGATCATGACCTGAGCTGAAGTCAGATGCTTAACTGGCTGAGCCACCTAGGCGCCCCCAGAAAAAAAAAAAACAGATTTTAAGGTAAATAGTTTTATGAGTGATAAAGAGGTCACTGCACTGTGGTAAAATGCTTAATATCCCAAACACGTGAAACAATTTCAAACTTGTAAGACTATCTGTCTATCTATCTATCTATCTGTCTATCATTTTCTATCTATTTATGCTCAAAATACATAAAGCAAATGACAGCACTACAAGGGAAGCTAGACCAATCCATTGTGCTAGTAGGAGAATTTACACATCTCTGTCAGTGGCTCATAGATTCAGCAGATAAATATCATTAAGGATATAGAAGATTTAAAGACTACGTTAATAAGCTTGATAAAGGGGGAATATAGAGAACATTGCACTCCGCAGTTGGAGATTATTACTTCTTTTTAAGCATAAATGGAATTTTCTATGAATAAATTTCAAATGTAATTAAGCTGGAAATCAGTAACAAAAATTATAATGCAAAAAAAACCCTTACATTTGGAAATGGAAAACATGCTTTAACAACTCACAGATCAAAGGAAATATCATAATGGAAATTTAAAAATACATAAAGTGAATATGATAAAAATATTGTTTTGAAACTTCTGGAATGCAATTAAAGCAAACTAGGAATAGAACAGATATTTGTTCATCTGAAAAAGGACCTCTTAAAAACCTACAACAAATATCATTAATAGTCAAAAGTTTAAATTCAAAGGATAAGATCGAAATGCCCACTTCCTATATTCCTATTCAACAATGTATTTGAGGTCATAGCTAGGACAGTAAAACAAGGAAAATAAACGAAAAGTATAAGAATTGGAAAGGAAGAAAAAAACTGTTTTCAGATCTAGAAAGTCCAAGACAATCTGTATCTTTATTATTAGGGTTAAGAGTTTAGACAGATGACTGCACATAAAATTAATATAGAAATCAGTTGCATTTCTATATAGCAGAGGCAATTAGTTAGAAATATATAATTTTAAAAGAAACTATTTACATTAGCAACAAAAAATAGGAAGCACTTAGTAGGACATTTATAAAAGAGATGTAAGTCTTTATAGATAAAACTCTAAAATTTTACTGAAAAACTTTAAATTAGTCCTAAAACCATGGCATACACCAAGCTTACATTTTGAATAGGAAAGCAATATTATAAAGATGTAAATTTCTCCTTTTGTGATCTATAGATTTAGTGAAATTCCAGTAGGAGTTTGTGTTTTTAAATTGTTTGATAGAACATAACTGGCAGATTCTTAAATTTGTATAGAAGATCAAAAGTCCAAGGGTGGTCAAGACAATGTTGAAGAAGCAACAGCAGGTGGTGGGACTATGCGTACTACAGATCAAAGCTTCTGATAAATCATTGCAAATTCAGCTATGTTCAACCTAAGAACTTTTTTCTTTCCAGAAGACAACTTTAAGACAGTAAACAGATGATACAAATAGCACAAATGGGGAGAGAGATTTGCAATCTATAACTATAAAAGCCTTCCAGAATATACACCAACTTTCATGAAGCAATAAGAAGAAAACAAATAAATCAGTAGAACAGTGGGCAAGACACGAACAGGCATTTGATAGAAGGGGAATACACATCTGACTCATACTCGCATGAAAAGATGCCCAATCTCATTATTAATGAGGGAATTATGCATTAAAACTACAGTGTAAAACCATTTTATACCACCAAATTAGCAAAAACAGCAAGGTTGATAATTTACAGTGTTGTAGAGGGGAGCTGAGGAAATCACACGAGCTGCTAGTGGGAGTCTAAGTTGGTACAACCACTTTGAAAAACAGTGTGGTGTTAAGGAATACGACCCAGTAAGGCTGACTCCCGTCTGAAGAAACTATCACATGCATGTGCAGGAGCCACGTGCAAGAACCTTCACAGCTGCATTGTTCTTAATGGCTCCAAACTCGAAACAACGTGAATGCTCATCCACAGTAGAATGAATGAACTGTGGCAGATGTGATTCAGTGCATGAAGAAATACCACACAGCCATGAAAATGAATGAACCCTGATGAGGGAGCATGGGGCAAACTGAGGGCAAATTACAGACTGGTACCCCTCCCCCTGGCCCAGGTGGATTATGTGTGATATTCCTCGGACATTCCTGGCTACCCAAGAACAAAGGAAAGGGGTTTAAGTGCTTGCCATGGTAATGTGGGAAACTAAGGCAAATGAAAAATTAAATTCCCTCACTGCCCAAAACCCATTGACAAGTCACAGGCAGAGTGACCTCCCTCTAGGAGCTCAGCTGCCTCAATGATGACACTTTTCTAGGGGAAAAAGAGAACCTTAGCTTAACCTTATCCCCATCTGGAGGATCCTGTAAGTCTACTTCCTTTATCTTAACTGCCCCAAGATATATGCTGGCAACCATACTCCAAGCTTATGGCCCCCCAATATACATCTGAAGGGTCTCATGACTGAGGTTTTATTAAATGGTAATAAGTGGCATTTCCCTACCAACAGCTAGCCTCTCAAAGTCCTGGAAACCTTGCTTTCAAAATACCTTAGAGACTTGCTTTATCCCTGACCCCCTCCCACCCTGAGGGTATGTAATGAGTTACCTGTCACAACCCCAGTGCAGCTATTCCTGCCCAATGGGTCCTGTCCCTATGTTTTAATAAAATCACCTTTTTGCAGCAAAGATGTCTTCAAGAATTCTTTCTTGGTTGTTGGCTCTGGACCACCCACCATCACCCCAAAACTTCATCAAACCCCACACAGCTGCCTTCAGTAACATGAAGGAGTTTTATTTTTTTTAATTTTATTTTTTTAATTTACATCCAAATTAGTTAGTATATAGTGCAACAGCCATTTCAGGAGTAGATTCCTTAATGCCCCTTACCCATTTAGCCCATCCGCCCTCCCACAACCCTCCCAGTAACCCTCTGTTTGTTCTCCATATTCAAGAGTCTCTTATGTTTTGTCCCCCTCTTTGTTTTTATATTATTTTTGCTTCCCTTCCCTTATGTTCAACTGTTCTGTGTCTTAAAGTCCTCATATGAGTGAAGCCATATGATATTTGTCTTTCTCTGACTAATTTCGCTTAGCATAATACCCTCCAGTTCCATCCACGTAGTTGCACATGGCAAGATTTCATTCTTTTTGATTGTCAAGTAATACTCCATTGTGTGTGTGTGTGTGTGTGTATACACACACATATATATGTATATGTATATGTATATGTATATGTATATGTATATGTATATATGTATATGTATATATATGTATGTGTGTGTGTGTGTATATATATATATATATATATATATATATATATATATACCACATCTTTATCCATTCATCCATCCATCCATGGACATTTGGGCTCTTTCCATACTTTGGCTATTGTTGATAGTGCTGCTATAAACATGGGGGTGCATGTGTCCCTTCAAAACAGCATACCTGTATCCCTTGGTAAATACCTAGTAGTGCAATTACTGGGTTGTAGGATAGTTCTATTTTTAATTTTTTGAGGAACCTCCATACTGTTTTCCAGAGTGGCTGCACCAGCTTGCATTCCTACCAGCAATGCAAAAGAGATCCTCTTTCTCTGCATCGTAGCCAACATCTGTTGTTGCCTGAGTTGTTAATGTTAGTTGTTAATGTTAATTCTGACAGGTGTAAGGTGGTATCTCATGGTGGTTTTGATTTGTATTTCCCTGACGATGAGTGATGTGTACCTTTTTTTTCATGTGTTGGTTGGCCATCTGAATGTCTTCTTTGGAGAAGTGTCTATTCATGTCTTTTGCCCATTTCTTCACTGGATTATTTGTTTTTTAGGTGTTGAGTTTGATAAGTTCTCTATAGATTTTGGATACTAACCCTTTATGTGATATGTTATTTACAAGTATCTTCTCCCATTCCATCAGTTGCCTTTTAGTTTTGCTGATTGTTTCCTTCGCTGTGCAGAAGATTTTTTTTTTGATGAGGTCCCCATAGTTCATTTTTGCTTTTGTTTCCCTTGCCTTCAGAGACGTGTTGAGTAAGAAGTTGCTGTGGCCAAGGTCAAAGAGGTTTTAGCCTGCTTTCTCCTTGAGGATTTTGATGGCTTCCCATCTTACATGAGGTCTTTCGTCCATTTTATTTGTGTGTATGGTGTAAGAAAGTGATCTAGGTTCATTCTTCTGCATGTCGCTGTCCAGTTTTCCAGCACCACTTGCTGAAGAGACTGTCTTTATTCCATTGTATGTTCTTTCCTGCTTAGTCAAAGATTACTTGGCCATACGTTTGTGGGCCCATTTCTGGGTTCTCTATTCTGTTCCATTGATCTGAGTGTTTTTGTGCCAAAACCAATTTTTCTTGATGATTACAACTTTGTAATACATCTTGAAGTCTGGGATTGTGATGTCTCCTGCTTTGGTTTTCTTTTTCAAGATTGCTTTGGCTGTTCGGGGTCTTTTATGGTTCCACACAAATTATAGGATTATTTGTTCTAGCTCTGTGAAGAATGCTGGTGTTAGTTTGATAGGGATTGCATTGAGTATGTAGATTGCTTTGGGTAATATCGACATTTTAACAATATTTGTTCTTCCTATCCAGGAGCATGAAATCTTTTCCCATTTTTGTGTCTTCTTCAATATCTTTAATAAGCTTTCTGTAGTTTTCAGTGTGTAGACTTTTCACCTCTTTGGTTAGATTTATTCCTAGATATTTTATGGGTTTTGGTGCAATTATTAATGGGATCGATTCCTTAATTTCTCTTTCTGTTGCTTCGTTGTTGGTGTATAGGAATGCAACTGATTTTTGTGCATTGATTTTATATCCTGCCACTTTGCTGAATTCATGGATCAGTTCTAACAGTTTTTTGGTGTAATCTTTTGGGCTTTCCATATAGAGTACCATGTCGTCTGCAAAGAGTGAAAGTTTGACCTCCTCCTGGCCGATTTGGATGCCTTTTATTTCTTTGTGTTGTCTGATTGCAGAGGCTAAGACTTCCAATACTATGTTGGATAACATAGAGTGGACATCCCTTTCTTGTTCCTGACCTTAGGATAAAAGCTTTCAGTTTTTCCCCATTGAGGATGATATTAGCGTTGGGTCTTTCATATATGGCTTTTATGATCTTGAGGTATGATCCTTCTATCCCTACTTTCTTGAGAGTTTTTATGGAGAAAGGGTCCTGTATTTTGTCAAATGCTTTCTCTACATCTATTGAGAGGATCATGTGGTTCTTTTCTCTTTCTTTATTGATGTAATGCATCACATTGATTGTTTTGTGGATATTGAACCAGCCCTGTATCCCAGGTATAAATCCCACTTGGTTGTGGTGAATAATTCTTCGTGGAAGAAGAATTATTCATGGATCTGGTTGGCTACTATCTTGTTGAGGATTTTTGCATCCATATTCATCAGGGAAATTGGTCTATAGTTCTCCTTTTTAGTGGGGTCTCTGTCTGGTTTTGGAATCAAGGTAATGCTGGCTTCATAGAAAGAGTTTGGAACTTTTCCTTACATTTCTTCTTTTTGGAACAGCTTCAAGAGAATAGGTGTTAACTCTTCCTTAAATGTTTGGTAGAATTCCTCTGGAAAGCCATCTGGCCCTGGACTCTTGTTTTTTTTGGCAGATTTTTTATTACTAATTTGATTTCTTTACTGGTTATGGGTCTGTTCAAATTTTCTATTTCTTCCTGTTTCAGTTTTGGTAGTGTATATGTTTCTAGGAATTTGTCCATTTCTTCCAGATTGCCCATTTTATTGGCATATAATTGCTCATAATATTCTCTTATTATTGTTTTTATTTCTGCTGTGTTGGTTGTGATCTCTCCTCTCTCATTCTGATTTTATTTATTTGGGTCCTTTCCTTTTTCTTTTTGATCAAACTGGCTAGTGGTTTATCAATTTTGTTAATTCTTTCAAAGAACCAGCTTCTGGTTTCATTGATATGTTCTACTGTTTTTTTTGGTTTTGATAGCATTAATTTCAGCTCTAATCTTTATTATTTCCTGTCTGCTGTTTTGGGGTTTTATTTCTGTTCTTTTTCCAGCTCTTTAAGGCATAAGGTTAGGTTGTGTACCTGAGATCTTTCTTCCTTCTTTAGGAAGGCCTGGATTACTATATACTTTCCTCTTATGACCACCCTTCCTGTGTCCCAGAGATTTGGGATTGTGGTGTTATCATTTTTATTGGCTTCCATGAACTTTTTAACTTCCTCTTTAACTTCTTGGTTAGCCCATTCATTCTTTAGTAAGATGTTCTTTAGTCTCCAAGTATTTGTTACCTTTCCAAATTTTTTCTTGCGGTTGATTTCGAGTTTCATAGTGTTGTGGTCTGAAAATATGCATGGTATGATCTTGATCTTTTTGTACCTGTTGAGAGCTGATTTGTGTTTGAGTATGTGGTCTATTCTGGAGAATGTTCCATGTGCACTGGAGAAGAATGTATATTCCGCTGCTTTAGGATGAAATGTTCTGAATGTATCTGTTAAGTCCATCTGGTCCAGTGTGTCATTCAAAGCCATTGTTTCCTAGTTGATTTTTTGATTAGATAATCTGTCCATTGCTGTGAGTGGGGTGTTTAAGTCCCCTACTATTATGGTATTACTATCAATGAGTTTCTTTATGTTTGTGATTAATTGATTTATATATTTGGGTGCATCCACATTTGGCACATAAATGTTTACAATTGTTAGGTCTTCTTGATGGATAGACCCCTTAATTATGATATAATGCCCTTCTTAATCTCTTGTTACAGTCTTTATTTTAAAGTCTAGATTGTCTGATATAAGTATGGCTACTCCGGCTTTCATTTGTTGACCATTAGTTTGGTAGATGGTTCTCCATCCCCTTACTTTCAACCTGAAGGTGTCTTTATGTCTAAAATCAGTCTCTTGTAAATAGCATATAGATGGATCTTGTTTTCTTACCCATTATGCTACCCTATGTCTTTTGATTGGAGCATTTAGTCCAATGACGTTTAGAGTGAGTAGTGAAAGATATGAATTTATTGCCATCATGTTGCTTGTAGAGCTGGAGTTTCTGGTAGGGCTCTCTGGTCCTTTCTAGTCTTTGTTGCTTTTGGTCTTTATTTATTTGGGTTTTTTTTTTTTTCATCTTTTCTCCCCTCAGAGAGTCCCCTTTAAAATTTCTTCCAGGGCTGGTTTAGTGGTCACAAACTCCTTTAATTTTTGTTTGGGAAACTTTTTATCTCTTCTTCTATTTTGGATGACAGCCTTTCTGGATAAAGAATTCTTGGCTGCATATTTTTCTGATTCAGCAAATTGAATGTATCCTGCCACTCCTTTCTGGCCTGCCAAGTTTCTCTGGATAGGTCTGCTGCAAACCTGATCTATCATCCCTTATAGGTTAAGGACTTTTTTTCCCTTGCTGCTTTTATGATTCCTTCCTTGCCTGAGTATTTTGTGAATTTGACTATGATATGCCTTGTTGATGGTCGGTTTTGGTTGGATCTAATGGGAGTCCTCTGTGCTTCCTGGATTTTGATATTTGTGTCTTTCCCCAGGTTAGGAAAGTTTTCTACTATGATTTACTCACATAACCCTTCTATCCCTATTTCTCTCTCCTCCTCTTCTGGGACCCCTATAATTCTGATGTTGTTCCTTTTTAAAAAAAATTTTTTTTTAAATCTTTATTTTTGAGAGAGAGACAGAGTGAGAGCAGGGAAGGAACAGAGAGGGAGGGAGATGCAGAATCCGAAGCAAGCTCCAGGCTCCAAGCTGTTAGCACAGAGCCCGCTGCGAGGCTCGAACTCACAAACTGTGAGATCATGAACTGAGCTGAAGTTGGCCGCTTAACTAACTGAGCCCCCAGGTGCCCCCTGATGTTGTTCCTTTTTAAAGAGTCACTGATTTCTCTAATTCTTAAATTGTGCTCTTTTGCCTTAATCTCCCTCTTTTTTTCTGCTTCATTATTCTCTATAAGTTTGTCCTCTATATCGCTGATTCTCTGTTCTGCCTCATCCATCCTTGCCGCCCTTATCTCCACAGAAAGGGATTAAAATCTATTTTTGACTCCAGCTAGTACTCTTATTATCGTGATTCTAAAGTCTGGTTCAGACACTTTGCTTGTATCTGTGTTGGTTAAGTCCCTGGCTGTCGTTTCTTCGTACTGTTTATTTTGGGGTGAATTCCTTCGTTTTGTCATTTTGAAGGGAGAAGAGGAATTAATGAGGTTAAAAAAATTAAAATTAAAAAAATTAAAATCAAAAAATTTAAAATTAAAAATACTAAAATTAAAAAATTAAAAACAAACACACACACACACAAAAATTGGAACAAATGATGCTAGATCCTGGGTGTGTTTTAGTCTGGGTGTTGAAAGGGGCTTGATAGATTAGAGAAAAGAGGGGAAAGAAAAAGAAAGGAAATCATTTGAAAATTTGAAAAAATGAATACCCTGAAGCAGACTAAAATGAAATGATGGAAGTAAAATAGAATTTGAAAAAATTTACACAACAGTAGAAAATATGGTAGAAAAAAATTAAAGAAAAATATTTTGCATAAAAATTGAAAGTAAAAATGAATTTTTTCTCTTTCTGTATTCAAGAAAGAGAAAAGAAACAAAGAAGAGAAAAAAGAAAAAAGAAAGAAAATTGAATAGATGGACCAGCGAACAGACTGAAATACGAGTGAAATGACTTCGTTTTCCCCTAGAAGTCAAATTAGGAAGCGCTTTATAGTCCATAAACTAAGCAGGCGGAGAGACTTGTGTTCCCGAAGAGCGAGGTTGGCCCAGCTGGGCGGGGCTTAGTGTAATGGCTCCATTCTCCACTAGATGGCGCTGCTTAGCTTACTGGGATGGATTGTTATGGCGCTTGTAGGTGCGTATGCGCATGCGCGGGAGCGGCAAAAATGGCGTCACCCGACTACCCAACGTCTAGTGTCAGAGCTGTTCTCCCCGATCAGCAATCGCGCACCCGTCCTTCGTCTTCGGCTTCCATCCATTCCCCGCTTTTACACAGTCCGTGACCAAGCCCCAGGCAGCACCTCCCACCTGAGTTTGGTCTCAGATGCGGCTGTTTTTCCTGACCCCTTGCTTGTGAGGGACTGTGGCTTTGACCTGTTCCGCCCGTCTGCAGGAGGGTCTCGGCGAGCAATGGCGGGGTGCCAGCAACGCTTGCTGGACCCTGCTGCTGCCGATGCCCAGAGAGTGAGGCCAGGTGCCAGCCCGCCCCAGAAAAAGTTCGCGAGATAGTGTAGCAGCAGCGCCTCAGGGACTATGGAAAATCACAACACACATCTGGCACCAGGCTTCACCCTTAACAACCTTGTTCCAGTACCAGCGAATGTGGTGGTTCTCCCAGGTCCAATGGGGCCTTGCCTTTGGGGGACCCACACAGCTTCTACCAGGTGTTCTCCCAGGAGGGGAACCGCCTCTCTCCGTGTGGCCTGAAGACCTCCGGACCTCACTCTGCTCCCGGGGATTCGCCCTTCCCACCAGAGCACCACCAGGTATTGAGCTGCGGAGTTTCAGACTCCGTGCTTCCCCTGTCGATAGTCTTAATGGAATTTAAACCCTCTCCTTTCTCCCTTTTTAGTTTAGTCCCTGCGGCTGTTTCCACTTCTCCACTTTCTCTCCAGCTGCTTTTTGGGGAAGGGGGTGCTTTTCCCGTATTCTCCCCACCCCCACCCCGTCTCTGTCCTCTCTCCACATGCAAAAGTGGCTCCCCTTCCCCCTGCAGCTTCTGTCTCCCCCACTTCACCTCTCTGCGCCGCACACCTGCTGAATTCTGTGGTTCAGGTTGTGCAGATTGTTGTGTTAATCCTCAGATCAGTTTTCTAGGTGGGCAGGATGGTTTAGTGTTGGTCTGGCTGTATTTTATGCACAGGAGACACATGCTGTTCTGCCACCTTGGCTCCTCTGAGTTTTTTTGTTTTTTGTTTTAAGTTTATTTATTTATTCTGAGAGAGAGAGAGAGAGAGAGAGCATGTGAAGAAAGGGCAGAGAAAGAATCCCAAGCAGGCTCCACCCTGTCAGTGTGGAGCTGGATGCAGGGGCTCGATCTCACGTGAGATCATGACCTGAGCTGAAATCATGAGTCGGACACTTAACTGAGGCACCCAGGGGCCGCAACATGAAGGAGTCTTAAAAACATAAAACCAAACACAAGGAGCAAATCACAGTTTAACTCGTAACAGTCTGGACTCTTGATATAAATGTCAAAAACAAAATTAATTTTTAGAGGTCACATTTCTAGGTGATAAGAAAAGGCAGGAAAGGCTGTTAGCACAAAAATCAGGCTAGGAAGTTTAGCTGGCTGGGTGGGAGAAAGGAGGAAAAAGTGACCTGGAGGTGGCACATGAGGATTTTCAGGTTTGGTAAGATTCTATTTCTTTTCCTGAATGGTGAATACACTGGTGTTATGTTATTATTACTTTCCAAACTGTACAGAAGCTTTTTTATATCCTTCCGTGTATATGATACAGTGCGTGATGAAAACAAAACAAAACAAAAGCTGTTGGGCAAATACAACTGAGACTGTCAATTGGACAAAAATTGTGGGGCGATATAACAGAAGACCCCAGGCGAGGAACTAGGCACCGTGTCTCCCACAAGGCAGCACTGCCTCCCTGGGTCTATTTTACAGAGGAGTGTTCTCTCTGACATGCCCTGGCTCCAGCCTGATCCTCCTTGCCCTGGCAAGGAGAAGGGGCCTTTTCTCTCACTCTCTTTCCCTTTGTGTTAATGAGATAGCCAGTCTGGGTCAACTGCTTTGTCCAAGGTCACACAGCTACTGAAGGTTCCCAGTCCATCGTTCATTTCACCTATTATTATGCAGAGTTTTATTTTATCCTTCCCGAGAGGGCCTCAGAGAAGAGAATATTAAAAGGCTACAGTAATTAGCCTCACATTGTAACACCCTTGACTCCAGGCTACCTCCTTCAGCAGGGGAGGGTAAAGTTTGATTCTGCCCTTCTCACACGGATCTGAGATTCTGGCTAGAAAGAAAGAGAGGATTTCCCAAAGATGCCCAAGGGTGTCAGGGGTCCATTTGGGTCACTATTGTTCACAGTGGCCTTTGAGAAGTAGCCGTGGAACTTGTCGGGGGTAAAGCGTTGGGTCTCATCTGTTGGGGGGTGGAGTAGGTTGTGTGGGCAACTTGGAGTAGACTGAACTGATTTCCAGGGTTGTGAAATTGCTCGTTCTTTCCTGAAAATGTTACCTGTGTCTTGATGTCGGCCTCCAACCTGCACGTCAGAGCTCCAAGTGAGCTGGTGAGGGCTGCAGGTGGGCAACTGTGCATTTGGAAGCTCCTTCTGCTGCCCCAAGAATCTGCTCCTGGCTTTGCTACTATTTTAGGGAAACGATCTTGTAACCCTTTAAAAAAAAAAAAAGCCCCAAGATGCCTGGATGGCTCAGTTGGTTGAGCGTCTGACTCTTGATTTCTACTCAGGTCATGATCTCAGAGTCATGGAACTGAGCCCCATGCCCGGCTCTGCGCTGAGTATGGAGCTTGCTTGGGATTCTCTCTCCCTCTGCCCCTCTCCCCCACTTGCTCTCTCTCTCTCTCTCTCTCTCACTCTAAGATAATTAAAAAATAATTAAAAAAAAAAAAACCAGTCCCTTTCTGTTTAAACATGTATAAAGTAGTGAGAGGTATAAAATGTAATCCCACTTGGGTTCACAGTTACAGCAGTTTCTGGGTTTGGTTTGGATATTCTCTGACCTCAGGAGGCATCCTGTGGAATGCAGACTATGGCAAATGAATATAAACACATCACAATGTGGGATGGTCAGTTTGGCTTTGCTACAGTTCCTACTTATTCAACCAAACACCTAAGCTAGATTTGGTTGCAGAGGTGTTCTGTAGATGTGATTAAAGTCCATAATAAGTTTACTTTAAATGAGGAAGATGATTATCCTAGATAATCTGGATGAGCCTCATTCAATCAGCTGAAGGATCTCAGAGCAGAGGTGAAGATTCTGCCTGTGGTTAGCAGCTCAGTCTCTGCCTGAGAGTTTCCAGCCTGCCCTTCTGATGGTCTGCCCTGTGGATTTCAGACGTGCCTAGAGTTATGGGTTGAATTATGCCCCCCCCTTCCCCAAAGATGTTGGAGTTGTCACCCCTGTACCTGTTATTGTGATCTTCCTTGGAAATCGGATCTTTGCTGATGATTAAGTTAAGATGAGGTTCTAGGGTGAGCCCTAATCCAATATGACTGTGTCTTTTTAAAGGGGGAAATTTAGACACATGGACACGTATAGAAGGATGATGATGTGCAGATTCAGAGAGGAGATAGTCACCTACAAGCAAAGGAGCACCATATGTGTAGCCATCTCCATATCCTACTGTGACTCAATATCTCTGACAGAACCCTGACTGATGCAAAATGATGATATAATAGCACTGAAGTGGGTGGGGACCAAAGAAGCTGAACTAAGTAATTCTGGAAAAAGTTATTTTAACCAGAAACTGTCGAGCTAAAGGCAAAGAAAGTGCACAAAAACACTGTATTCCACTTAGTAAAGTTGTTTCTCACAGGGTACAGGCTAACAGTTCTGAAACTGCTTTATTGTAGACCAGGGTTTAACAAATAAGTAATGGGTGGCAGATGGTGGGAGCCTGGTTTCTCATTGTCAGGGAAGGAAGTTACAGGTAATCAAAAAAGAAGCTAAAACAAACTCTGTGGTATTGAATTAGAGTTTAAAGCCATCAATATGAACTCATGTTTAGATAGGTAGGTAGGTAAGTAGGTAGGTAGGTAGGTAGATAGATGATAGACGGACAGACACAGGAACAATTGTTGAGATGTGTATATACATATGTGTATTTCCTTGCTCTGTTCCCTGACAGGACCTAGAAGCAATGATGCCCTGGTAGCAACGAGCACCTAGCACCCAGATCTTGATTTCTAATATTATTTTCCAATGAAAGGAACCAGGGCTCTTTGGAGAAATGACTAATTCTAGGATTAGGGCAAGAAATATACAAGATGAGTTTGGAGTATCTTGTAGCACCAGAGAATAAGAAAGAGCTAGAGCAAAACAAATAATAAACCCAACTACACTGTTGGGGGCTATGTCAAAGAGACACAGGAGCCAGCCTGAAAGAGTACCCAATGGCTAACACTGAAATAATTTAAACAACAAAACAATTAACATAGTACTGCAGTATAACCCTAACTATAAAATAGAGGCATATGCATCCATATTATTGTAAATGAATGAATGAATGAATGAATGAATGAATGAATAAATACATAAATAAGGGAGAAGGGACAGAATTTCCTTACAGAATTCCAAATAATATATGTAGATGTAGATACTCCTCACTCTAGAATGTGGAGCTTAATCTCCTCCCCCTCCCCAGGGTAGGTTAGGCTTATTGACTTGTTTCCAAAGTACAGAGTATAGAATGGGAAAAATGGTAACTTTACCCGGAGAAAAACTGGCAAACACCACCTTAATCACGTGATGAAAGGTAGCATCAATGGTGATGTCATGTTGATATCCTGTGTCCCCTGACATAATATAATGAGAAGTACACTTCATTTTTGTGGTCTTCTTTCCAAAAGCTCATAACTCCAGGCCAATCATAAGAAAAACATCAAACAAACCCAAATTGAGAGACATTCTACAAAATACCTGTCTGATATTCCCATAGATGTTAATGCCATTAAAAACAACAACAACAACAACAACAACAAAGAAAGACTAAGAAACTGTCAAAGACCAGAGGAGGCTTAGGAGACAGGACAGTTAGATTCAACAAGATATCCAAATTTGATCCTGGAACAGAAAGAGAACATTAGTGAGAACACTGTTGAAATCCAAATAAACCTGGAGTTTAGTTAATAGTAATGTACTAATGTTGGTTTCTTAGTGTGCCAGTACACCATGGTGAGATGAGATGTTAACCATGGGGAGGCTGTTTGACAGGTATATGGGAGTTCTTTGTGCTATCTTTGCAATTTTTCTGTAAATCAAACATTATTCCAAAATCAAGTGTTTTATTTTAAAAAGGCCTTTTAGTTCCAACACTCACTAGCTGTGTGACCTCAGGTAAATTATTTAATCTTTCAGTGCCTCAGTCTCGTCTCTTGTGAAATGGAGATTAACCATACAACCTGCCCGTAGGGTTGTTATAAGGATTCCATGAGTTAATACAAACTGCTTAGAACAGTGCCTAGTACAGGGTAAGTTCTTGATAAATGTTGACTCTAATTATAATACTTTTATTTCCTCCTGTAGACCATTTATTCTCCATCATTTCTTGCTCAGTATATGATAATCCACCCCATATACCAGTATTCTTTTGAGTGGACTGTAGCTGGGGTTGTATAAGACTACCAATTGGGGAGTAAGAAGAAAAAGTAGAACTTGTGTTTATATGCAGTATTCAGTTCATCCTTTTATGTTTCCTATTTTTATGCATGTGCTATAATGTGTATCTTAATCCAGTATATCAGAATATAATTTGTAGATACCCATATGAGGACATTCTGTTTCTTTCTTCTAAGGCTGAACACACTCTTGCATCTGTATGACCTTGTTTGGGCTCAAAGACATAGCCACTTAACTAATTTTGCAGTAAGCCCTAATGCCTAAGCCATTTAAATCTGCATGAAAATAATATTTTAGTCCAGAAAGCTGTAAGTGTTGAGGTTGATTCAATGTATATTTACTACCCAGTGTTCTTTCAGCCTGGATTACTTCAATTTGTTCCATTACTGGACAAAATCTCGCCACTTACTATAAGAATCTAAATTTTCCCTCTGGCTTCTACCAGGCCTTATTTATGACTTTACAATACTCTCTTCCAGTTATTTCAGGCATAGTAAGTTTATGAGTCTAAAGCTTTTTGGACCTAGATAGTGATAGTTGATAGAATATTCTTGAGGCATGGAACTACATAACTGACATCATTTTAAGTTTCATATGCATTGACTTATTCACCATCATTTATTCACAATTATTCATTCAAATGGTGGTTTAGTTTTAAAAAGAACAAACAAACAAAATCCCCAGGTCTTAGAGATAGTCAGACTTAGTTTTAAATCCTGCTAGATTTCAGGACCTGGGCTCAAATCCTGTCATTAATCAGTTGTGTTTCCTTGGACAATTCTGTTTCTGTTTTCTTTTTTCTTATATTTCTTTCTTTCTTTCTTTCTTTCTTTCTTTCTTTCTTTCTTTCTTTCTTT
>NW_026057582.1:98493533-98513384 GCF_023721935.1 Panthera uncia | reverse complement strand
TTTCTTTCTTTCTTTCTTTCTTTCTTTCTTTCTTTCTTTCTTTCTTTTTCTTCTTCTTCTTCTTCTTCTTGAACTCCTTTACATCCACTTCCTCATTGGATGGACAGAATGTTTATCTTGCAGGGCTGTGTAAGGAATAACAATATATTTGTGAAGCGCTTGGCTCAGCCTCTGGGCATGGTAGGCATTTAACTAACAGATGGTTTTTCTATTATTGTTATTAATTTATTGCTATTGTGCCAATTACAAGGGTAGACCTAGGAAAAAAAAAGATGGCTATGTCATGGTCCTTGCCTATAAGGGACACACACAGACACACACACACACACACACACGCACACACCCTAAACATATTATTGACACATTGATGTACCTGGTAAAAAACAAAATAGCAAAAGAAAGCTTGCAATGCAAAGCAATTCTCTCCTGGTTTATGTGCCCCAAACATAGTCCTGTTCTCCTGTTTCTCTTTTTCATTCTTTTGTGGTTTATTCCATAATTCAAAACAATAAGCTTATTTTTTTTAAGTTTATTTATTTATTTTGAGAGATACCACAAGCATGGGAGGGGCAGAGAAAGAGGAACAGAGAGAATCCCAAGCAGGCTCTGCAGTCTCAGTGCAGAGCCCGACACGGGGCTCCATCCCATGAACTGTGAGGTCTTGACCTGAGCTGAAATCAAGGCCCCCCAAAACAACAAGCTTATACCAGTGTTTCTTAATTTCCTCAGCTTTACAACAGTCTTTTGACTCCTTGTTATGAAAATACGATGAGGATTTAGGTCACATGATTCTGTACTTCCCCTACCTCTTCTTTTCCTGAGGTTTGATAATTATTTCCTAAAAATTCCTCAATTGCTGATATTTTTAACTTTAAATATTATTCTTGAACCTCTATTTTTTTGTTCTATTCATCTTCAGTCAGTAATTTACTTCCCTCTCTGAAAGGCAAGGTCACTCTTCGTCTTTCATCTCCTACCTTCTGTAAGAAGCAGCCCAATTCTCTAAAATGCAGTTTGATGAATAACAAATCTGCCAAATTTACCAAATGTAGGATTTGGGTATTTCATGTTGATGTGATTGCTTTGGATTCCTCCTCAGTAATTTGACTTTTCTAGAGAATGCAAGCCAACCCACTGAATTAATCTGGAGCCCCTTTGACAGTGACACTTTCATTTTTAATGTTGTTAACATTCACAAGCTCTCCGTTCAGTTCTTCACTTGTAATAAAGGCTTTCTCTATGGTTGATTTAAAAAGTTATAACCCATAAAAAATGCACTTGTGTTATTACCATCAGTTCATTATTTCCCACCACAGGGAGGGACAATATGTTGGGATCACATGGTCCTCTCTACGGATCCAATGTCAGGACCTGTGAGCTACTCAAAGGGGAAAGAGTCACCATAAAGTCAAGGTCAAATGGTCTTTCTTTTCTTTCAATATATCAGTTGCTTAAAATCATATGACATTTTAATTTTTTCTGCATTTGGATTACTGCCTTCTTGTGTAGCCTTCGGTTTTCCTGCCATTTCTCTTCAGGAAGATGTACTGAATCGGGTTGCATTTTGGAAATGTTTCACCAGTGTCAATACTTCACATAATTTCTTCAGAAAAAAAAATTTGGGCTTAGAACACCTACAAGTCTCTGTTACATGTACCCTGGCACCTGACTCTAAGTTTATCGCAAATTCAGATGTTCTCACAGATTGGGACATATCTTCGTATTAAGAGCAAACAACATCTGTGGACTTAGGGTCAACTTGAAAGGGAAACACATGAACTCTCTCAAGGTACACTCAGCAGTCAGTTGAGGTCAGAGTTTCAACAGATTTCTGAGACTGAGGTTCCAAGTAGTTAAGTCCACTGCTGAAGGATTCATCTGCATCTCAATTTACTACAGAGGTCTCAAGGGACCAATATAAGTCATCTGTCCGAAGTGCCATAGGTGGGGAGTAGCACTGTGGGCTTTCAGATGTCTACACCACACCCTCACATGGAAACATAGTGTATTTGGGTGTGGCCATGAGGTCTGGGCAATTGAGGGAAAGGGTAGTCCTAATAGGGCAATGGGACCGTAAAGACATTTCAGGGAGATTGAGGAAGCAATCCATTTTTCATGTCGCCCAAGGCCAGACCACATCTGGACTACAGCTCGCTGGTCAGGCTGCAGAGCTGTTAATTTCTCACTCCTCTCTTGCAGCCACTTTCTTTGTGAATGATTAGACGAGGTGTATCGATGTTTTCCTACACCATATGGCCTCTCCAATCATTAACGTGGCCCTTTATCTCCTCCCTTGTCACCCAGCCTTCTCCCTTTGAAGGCAGTTGTGAAAGAGATAGAGTCCTAAGAATTAGAATTCTATCTCCACCCTAGGTCCTTCCCAGAATGTGTCAGAGTTGATCTATTTGAAAGGCAGCCACATTCCCACCCCTCTCCAAGAGCTGTGCCTGGGCCCCATGACCTCCCTGCACTAGTCCACCTCATCCGCCTCCTATCCCACCTCCCACTGCTCAACTGGTCACCCTGTTCAAACACTTCACAGCTCCCAATTGACTCCAGAACAAGGTCTGGTTTCTTGCTCTGGACATGCCAGTATCCCCAGAATACCCCGTCTGCCCTTCCGGAGGTAGTTCCCTTGCTCCCCTCCCCACAGCCAGTCAAAGGGAAAACTTCACGGCTACCCCCACACCCTAGTTTCCTGTGCTGGGGCTTGATTCTTGCCCTCACCTGGGATGCCCTGGCTCCCCCATCTCTGCTGGTCTAAATCCTGCTCATTTTCAAGTCCCCAGCACCTCCTCTGAGCCTCCCAGGTCCCACAGCTGTGGCTCTCTCCAACAATACTAAGGCTCAAGGAGTCCTCTGAGAGCTTTACGGGGGGGACCTTATTTCATCCTCACAACCTGTGAGGCAGGGACTAGTCTCAGGTAACAAAACTGAGGTGTACAAAGGTTAACTTACCTTAGGATCTTGGGCCTGGAATCAGGATAGGAACTCCGGTGTGCCTACTTCCATCTCAGAGTCCTGGCTTGCTGTCATTCGGGATGCTTCAAGGCCCTTGATTATTTATGTCACTGGTGTTTGTCCCCCTGTAAGAGGCACTAATATCTTGGTGAGTGGGAGAATGTCCAATTCACCTTTGTTTCTGCTGCCAATTTCAGTATGGAGGAAAAGGCAGGATTCTTCTGTGGGAAAGGCCAGAAGTGCCCATGATTGGGGCTTTCCTGTGGTCTGCTAGGTGGTGGGATTTGTCCCCTCCCTTCCTCCCTGGTGCTCCAAGTGCTTCCTGTCCCTTGCCAGCCCATCCTGTCCACTCCTCCCCAGCCCTGCTTCCTGTCTGGCCAGATGCCTGCTGCAAGGGCAGAAGGTGGGTGCTCTGGGAGATCTTATAGCCCTCTTACCACTTCCCTGGTTTGACCTCCTTCCCATCTCTGAGTCTTTTCTTTTTGTCATATCCTGGTTGGAAATAAAGCCCAGCCTGGGTGCCTGGCTGAGTACAACCAACTCCTCTGATCGCTGCTTCTCAGATGCCTCTAGCACTCACAATTGGTACTGTGACCAGGCTCTGAGTTATAGGCTGCCAGGTAATTGATCCATCCCTCCATCAATGCATATTTATCAAGGTCTTATTGTATGTGGGGTCCTGATGAGGCTGCAATGAGCAAAGAGTACTGTCTGCACAGACCCGTACAGTCTAGCGTAATGTACTATAATTGGTTTGTGGGTATCATCTGGTCTCTTCACCTAGACTGTTAATTTCTTGCTGGCAGAAAACTTATTTTCTGGTCCTTTTGTGGCCTCTGCACAGCTTAATACAGTGCTGGGCACAACGTAGGACAGTTGCAGTGGATAATGTATAGTGAGTTATAAAACATTTATAACTTAGGAAGCATTTTTCATACACACAATCACATTTTTTAATTGAATTCTTAGGAGGCAGAATAAAACTGAACAAGGTTGAATCTGAGTAGTTTAAGAATCTTGCAGTTCTTAGAATACCTATTCAGTAAATATTGTTCATCATTTATTTGATGAGGATAGGAGAAACTATCCTTCCAGTTTTTCTTTTTAAAGCAAGGGATTTATATGCACCTTATAGAACATCAGAAATATTTGTTTTTATAGAGCGTGCATGTGTTTAAAAAGAAGAGTATGGAAGGGCCTAGAATGAAAAAACCTTTGTCCCCACTCTTCCTTACCCACTGTTCTCCTTCTCAGAGGCAATTTTAGTGTTTTGTTTTCATTTCTTCTGCACATGATGGACATGTAAATAACGGTGGGCAGAGGGCAGAGAGTAGCATTATGAATAATAGTCACAAATTCCTCCTATCCTGTTATGTTCACCCCTTTGCAAGGTGACTTTGCAGCCCCTTCCATCAAAGGCAAGGTCTATTTCCACCCCCCTACCCCCCGCCTTGATTCTGGGTTGGCCCTGGGACTTCCTGTGTCCAGTAGCATAAGGCAGAAGTGACATTTTGCAAAATCTAAGGCTAGGCCTCAATGGACCTTTAACCTTATTCTTTTGGCCTTTTGGAATGCTGTCCTGAGACTGTCATTTAAGGACATTGATCTAGCCTACAGAAGAGTGAGACGTCATGTAGATGAGAAATGATGAACCCCAGTAGACAGCTGGCATTAAGAGCCAGATGTTCAGGTAGGGCCACCTTGTACTGGCCAGCCCAGCTGTTTTTTGAGGAGAATATAGCCTAGGGTGAGCCCAAGAAAAATCAATGGAGGAACTCCACAGAATCATGAGACATAACAAATGATTGCTGTTTTAAAATACTGAAAACATGTATTCAGTACATGGTCAGTACATGGTATTCAGTATTCTGGTGCCTGGGTGGCTCAGTTGGTTGAGTGTCTGACTTTGGCTGAAGTCATGATTTCACGGTTTGTGAGTTCAAGCCCCACATCTGGCCCTGCATTTGGCCAGTTACCTTTTGATGTTTTTATGTTTTTACGTTTTTATCTACATAACCATATCATTTGTGAATAAATCAGTATTATTTCTTTCTTCCCAATCTTTGTGATCTCTTTTCTTGCCTTATTGCATTGGCTACAACCAGTACAATGATGAATGAAAGTGAATATAGAAGGCATCCTTGTTAAAAAAAAAAAAAAAGACATCCTTGTTTCATTTCTCATCTCTAGGGGATGTCTACAATATTTCATCATAAAGGTATTTGCAGTAGATTTTTGTATGGACACTCTATCAGATTAAGGAAATTTACTTCTATTCCTAATCTGCTAAGAGTAAATTATCAGAAGGTTTTACTCTACCTATTGAGATGATTGTATGTTCTATCTTCCACCTTTTTTGTTGTTAATGTAGTGAAATACATGAACTGATTCACAAATATTAAGTTACCCTTGAATTGTTAGAAAAACCCTATTGGATTGTGCTGTATAATTCCTTTATATAACACTGGATTTGCTTTGTTAATAATTTGTTTAAAATTTGTGCTTTTGTGTTCATGAAGACGATTAGCCTGTGGGAATCCTGAGAGCCTAAATTTGGTTACTTTCATCCAGAGAGTCTGGGCATTTGTTTCTGGTCCTGGTAGCACCCAAGAATTAGTGGTGCTACCAAGAATACTTCAGCCCCCTTTAAGAGTCTTATATTAATGGATGAATTTCAGATTAAGCTCACACACTTTGCCTTGGGCCCAAGAGTTAGTCTTCAGATTGCAGAGGTGTTATCAACATTTGCCTCTGGGTCAATCTTGCCTTTTGCCTCATTACCATCTCTTTTGTTTTTGTTTTGTAATGGGTACATTTATATATTCAAAGTAAATAAGCAAGGAATAAAATCACCAAACTAGAAATTGTGTTAGCCTTTCCACAGTTTTTCAGATTTTGACTATGCTTATGCTGTAGCCAAACATCAGATTAAAAAAAAAAAAAAGGCCACACTGCCAAACATAGCATCTCATGCAAGGCTACTCAGCACGCACACACAGACACACACACACATGCATGTACATACCCTTCAATTTCTCTCTCTTTCCTCGATTTACTAATATAACCTGCAAGTATGTATTGCACTGTTCTCCAAAGCTTGTGTATTCTTTTTAATATAAATATTTAAGATGGCATTTCAAGCACAAGTAAACATTCTGGTTATATGAATCCAAGTCGTGAACAACAACAACAAAACAGACTTAAAGTATTGAGAGGAAGTTTGGAATTATGATTTTAAAAGAAACATATGAACATGTGATATCCAAGAAATAAGGAGTCCACATTGCATTCTATCAGAGACAGCACTGTGACAAAAATAAAGGAGAGGAGAGATAGACACATCCCAGTTATCATCTGTGCTAATTGGGACTGGGAAGCGTTTGTGAGGACTGGAGCAGACAGTACAGTGCTCAGAGCAGCAGGATGGCACTCTGTGTCTGGCCGCATTGAGCTGTGTGTGCAGCTTCTTTGTGAAAGAAGAAAACTGGGAAACAACAAAGGTAGGGTTTCTATTTTAAGCCAGAGCAAAAGAAAGGAAAACAGACAATGAACCGGAACCCTCCATCTCTGCTGTGGCAACATTTCACCCTAAGAACCTTATTCTTCCTTCCACCTCTTCTCCTTGTCTTGGAAGCTACAGTTCACAACAGCAAACAAACAGATATGTTTTGTCTATGACTATGATAATATTTATTTATTAGAAAACAAAGTGGCAGTAGCATTATGTATGCATTTATTTACTTTTATTATTAAATTTCAGTGAATTTTTTATGTACAGCTTTGGAGTGTTTCCCCAATCCTAGATTTCCTGTGTGTCCTGTTCATTTTATTATGCAAAGTTCCATAGCTTGGTGAAAATAATGCAGGCATATATAGGGCATGAAACATGAAGTTATGTTATACTGGTCGCTGCTCCCTCCCATGGGTCTGGCTCACTTATCATTTTCCTTTGCTCCTCTCTGTCTCCTTTTCTCTCTTTTCCCTCTATTCCTTTTTTTTTCCTCTTGGACTTTTGGTTTTTAGAGACTTCCTTCACTTTCTTGTGATCTGAGCATTGCATTTGAAATCATGTTTGTTGCAACTTATATGAGACTTAGTTTTTAGCAGCTGGACCCTTCAGAATATTCAGCCCACTATGCTCCCAGAGTGGAAGTCTATCCACTGTCATCCTGTATATGTGTGCTAACATTTCACCTCCACCCATTGGCCCTTCTAATATTCTACAGTGTTGTTGATTTTGTCCCTTTTTATTCCTTTAGTTTCATGTTCACGTAGGCTCTGGAAAAAGAGGAGATAAGTGTGTGTGTGTTCATGCATTATTCTGAACTGCAAAGCAGAACAGGTTTTTTAAACTTAAGATTTAAATATGCTCTGCTTTGTTCATTGGTGGTTTTAACTGCACAGTAAAAAAAGAGATGAAAAGAAAATAGAAATGTCAAGATAAGTTCTAAGGAAAACAAAATTGTCATTTAGTTAATGAAGTTCAAAATGATGAAAAAAGAATATTTAACACTTTCAGAAAGTAACTTCCAAAGATTTTCAAAGCTTTTTTCAAAAGTAAGTCTAGCTTATTGTATGAAAGGGGTCATTGTCTACGTACTTATTTGATCATTTGAATAAATGATGCCATGAGGTAACGATATTCTATTTCGAAATAGTATTTGAGTTTTTGGAATATTAACCACTCTATTCACAGAGGCGATGGGCTACTTACATGGCAATAGTTTAAAAGCCTTCTTGAAAATAAGTTTCAAAGTTGCTCTTTTTTTGTTTTTAATGTCTAGCAAGCCCATGCTTTGGGCAGTATCCTTTTCAGCTGATAATAATACTCATATATTCACTTGACAAAAACACTTAGAAATATACTTTCAACAGTATCTGCAAAAATGGGATTCTCCACTAGCAGTTTGTGTAGTTCAATGCTGTAGGGAAATAGTGGTTAAGAGAGTCTCTAGGACCACGTCCCTTCCTTCTGCACTTGTACGTCAGCAGCAGGTATTCATCATTGCTTTAGCCTCCTGGCACCCACACCCCTCCTTATAGTGGCTCAAATTTCTTTCAGAGGAGCAGCGTTCTTTACTATGTGCAGGGAAATGGCACATCAGTGGATGCACATCCTTTCGGAATCTAAGGGCTCTGTCTGTCAGAGTCTTCAAGTCCAAATCTTGGTAGCAGTAAGAAGGCCTTAGGCTTATGCTTAGTTATTAAGCCTCTTTCCCTTTATGTCTCTGTCTCACCTTCTCTCTCTCTTTCTGTCTCTTTCTCTCATACACATGCACACACACACACAGATGCACTCACACACACACACCCCTTTGAATTTGTCACAAAGAAGAGATAAATAATTGGAGTCATTTAGTCAGTTGATGATCTGCCAAGGTCTCTGAGCTGTCCTGCCACTGACATCTTTGAATATATCTATTTCTGCCTCTTCCTCACTTGATTTCCTTGGTCAGCTCGAGCCATGGAAACTTCCTTCTCAGAAAGTCTCTTTCTGCCAAGACTACAGAGTTATTTTCTGCTGTTTGCTAACAAACTACCCAAAGGTAATTCCCCTTATGAAACAATATGACTGAGGGTCACAGGCCACTGAACATGTTACAGTTAAGTGATGTCGGTGACATTGGTCAAACCCACTTATTCAACAAGCTGGAATTATAGTATTAAGCAGACAAGAAGACAGTCTTTCTCTCCACTGTGTTTAGAACCATAGAAGAAGTTATTTGATATAGTAGAACTGAACACTACTTTGCTGTGATTTCTTTTATAAACTTGGAAATGGAAAGAGATTCTGCATAAGAGACTTTTTCTAAATAGAAGGAATGACATTGTACAGCCATTTGTTCCCTTCAGCCAATCTAAATGGACCAGAGAAGCTACACTCATGTGGTAAAACTGTTTCTATTTTCCTGTATTTTCTGCTATCATTTAAAAATTCTTAAATAATTTATGAGATATTTCCACATAAAGAAAATAACAAAATCCATGTACTAGTGTATTAATAGGAATAGGTTCAGGAGCTTGTAACAAAAAAATGAAGATTAGTGGCTTAAAAATGTTTATTTTTTGACCATGAGAAGAAGTTTGAATGTAGGCAGTCCAAAGCTGATACAGTATCTTAGAGATGTCTGCAGCGACCATCCTTTTTTCTTGCTCCTTCTCCACCTTTAGCACCATCTTGGGTGACTTCCGTCCTCATGATGTGAAGATGGTCATTGCCACCACCACCTTTTTTCATCTCAGGCAGCAAGGACACAGAAGAGTGGCTTCTCCATACACAGAACTTGGTTGTCTTTTTGTTTTATTGTGTCAGGAAGTCCTTCCCTGGGACTTCTGCATACCTTGCTTTGGCCAGAACTATGTTCATAACGCCATTCCAAGGCCATAAGGGGCTTTGACAAAGTAACATAACCAGTCTCATCAAAATTGGAGTTCCATTAATAAGAAAGAAAGAGATAATAGATATTGGGCAAACAACCCACCAATGTCCGCTGTTACCTACTACTAGGATTTAAGAGATGTTAATATTTAAAGAGAGAGAGAGAGAGAGAGAGAGATGTTAATATTCTGAAAATTTGCTTCAGATCTTTTTCTTTTGAAGACATAAACTATGACAATAAAACTAAAGGCCTATCTGCATCTCTTTTCCCTCCTTTCCACTCCAGAACTAACCATTATCCTGAAGTTGGTGTATGTAACTCCTACATGGATTTTTATACTTTTACCACATATAGAAGCTTGGTTTCTGATAATGCTGGGCTAGATAATTCAAGCCTTCCTTGTGATATATATACCTAAATGCTGTCTAAAGTATATATAGAGATTTTTTTCTAGGCTATATTTTAAAATCTAGTAAAAGTGTTAAAGAACTGACAAAATTATATTTTAAAAAAGAAAAAAACCACTATCAGGCTAGAATTTAAGGGAAAGAAGGAACCAGACAAGCAAGTTCAACACCACCTGCGCTCAGCACAGAGGTGACCTTTACTGTAGTGCCCGGGTTGGGTTAGGGGCAGATATACTTCTGGTTTGCTTTATTCTGAGGGTGTGGTCTTTTGGGACAAGCTTGATATGAAAGAGGGTGTCCTATTAGATTGCCAGTATCAGAGTAAACTCGGGGCACTTACTTCTTGTTTTTCTTACTCCATGAGAACGCCAAAACTGAAGTCCAAGTTTGCCTAGATCAGCAAAAGCCCTCAGGGCAAAAGTAATTGTAATGCTCAGGTGTCCTACTTACATAGATGGACTTTCCATGAAGGCAAGGACAAACTAAAACTGGAAAAGCAATTAATATTTGCAATTTCTCAGGCATGTTTTTCCTAACCTTTTGATTTCCTTCCTTCCATACGCTTTGAATTTATTCTATTTTGTCTAATTTCTTTGTCTAATTTCTTAGTTAGACTTTTTTTTTAATTAATAAAGCTATTTAAAGTCGTAAGTTTCTTTTCTATAAATACTGCTTTATCTCTATCTCCCAAATTTTGATATGCTATATTTTATTTAGTGATTTAGTACTTTGACCTACAAATTATGTATAAGTATATATATTTTTACAAACATGCATAGGAAATAGATGATACATTCAGAAAAGTGTATAACCATAAAAAGGTGGCTGTATAAAATGTTCACAGTATAAACACATCCATGTGACACCATCCAAATGAGGAAATAAAACAAAGATTTCATAATCTTTGTATTTTAGCTGAATTATTTAGTCCATTTACATTTAGTAACTTCTTCTATGTTGCCAATTTTTGAAGCATAGGTAAATAATCTTTTTAGATTTTTGATTTATTATAGTTCTAAGCCCCATAATTATTATATTTGATAACACTTCCTGAAGAAGGATTACATTTTTTGTGAGTTTTGAGTTTTAAATTTTTGAATTGTGAATTCATATTCAGCATGCTTTGTTTGTGAGAATGCTGTGCAAACTAGATTGAGGAACTATTTCTTCCCAATGTTTTTGTAATGTAAATTTGAAGCCTTAATAAGACATAGGCCAAGGGTTTTGATTTCTCGGTTATATTACTATAGGCCTAATCAGGAGACAGAAGCCACAGAATAATTTAAATTAAATTTAAGTGTAATATAAGGGATTGTTAAGCTATGGTAAAAGTGTATAAAAATCTATAAAGAGGATGCTAAAAGGAAGGAAAAACTTGGAATGGGGGGTTTCCCCAAGGCTAGGGTCAGACCTGACTGGGGTGTGGTTCAGCTCTCAGGAAGGCAGAGAAGCTTATTCAGCTGCCTAGACTTGAGCGGGTTCACACTTGCTGGGCAGGCAGGAAACAACTTTGAGGGTGCAGGCATGCCACAGCTGTTATGTGTGTGCACACAGGAATTTGAGATGCCACTGTGGGCTTGAAGTGTGGAGCACGTGGTATCTGTATTAGGAGAGCCAGGAAAAGTAGTCACCAGGCCTGGGCTGGGGCACAGAGGTCACTGAAGGACTGTACTGCACAGTACCCGACTGGATGTCCTACATATTTGCACTGCACACCAAACATGCAGCAAGAGCAAGAAAAAGCCAAACCTAGCACACGGGAGCCAGGAAGAGAGACGCCCTCCTCCTGCAATGTTCCTCCATCGCCCTCTGCTGACAAAGCATAGTATCATGCTTAACTGCCAAGGAAAATGCTTAAGGCGTCCAATTCATGATCATGACCAGGTACTGAAAAGTGAATTTGTAACTGAAAGGCAATGAATTGACTAACACCCCATCAGAATTGACATTTTTCTTATCCAGAACATGAGTGGAGACGTACTTCCTTGATCTGTGGGCCAGTAAGCACATTGTTGTTTGTCTACCTTTCTCTGAAGGTGTCTCCCTTTGAAAGTTCTGGCTTTGTGAAGGTGGGGGGTCTTCTTCCCACCCCCCACCGCAGGTGGACTCAAGGACTCCTTGCTTCTAGGTGGGCATTGAAACCAGAACTCCATGGAAACCGGTATCAATGCTACCTCATCCAATTGAGTAGCTGCTCTGTCAGCTCATTGCTGACTAGTTTGGTTTAGGTTCTCTCTTTGTTATAATCACTGGGGAATTTCCCTTTGTGGTTGTGAACTCAGGCCTTACAACGGAAGAGGCGCTCTGTTGCCCCCAGCGTCTCTAAGTGGTCTTAGAGGGAAGGTTTTCTGTGTGTATTACTTTGGCAGCTTAATACCCATTCTTGTTCTCTCTTCCATTTTCTTTTGTAACTTTCTAGACTAGGTAACTTCTTGAGAACCATGCTGGAGGGTTTTAAACATAAATAAAATAACCCTTACTACAAATTGCATGATGGAGCTAAACCACCTCAGGCTTGGTGGAGTGGCTTGTACAGTGGTTGTCCAACATTATTTTCATGTGTGCATTTGAAAAACACCGCAAAGATGCATTTGTGGCAGCAAGGTCCCGGGATTTCAGTTTCTACCTGAAGGCCATGCATACTTTGGTGAGTGTGTAGCCAATTTCAATTTCATTGGTAATGGAAGATGTCACTTATTCGTAATAACTGGAACCACATTTCTGATGTATTTCAGCAATGTATTAGGACAACATAGACCATTGTGCTATAAATTGGCCTTCTTCTAAGTCTAATTTTGGAGATTGGTGTGTTATTTTACTGGAGGAATTATTGCTCTATAAATTTAAGAAGTTTATTCTCTGGACTCCTGACACATTTTTGCATATATCTAGTTTACTTGTCTGATATTTCCTCCATATTAGGAAATCTTTGAGGATGGGATTTTGTTAACTGCCCCAGGGCCTAGCACAACTCCAGAAAGGAGATGATAAATATTTGTTGAATAAATATTCTCCTGGGTTCACGTAGTGAGCAATAACTCAGCATAACTTGTTTGGGAAACAACTTCTGTACTTTGCAACAAAAGGGATATGATGGAATTGTAGCTGTGAGGGTAAGCAGAACTCAGATTTTGAAATGTCTTGTACACCCTAGGATTTTGGGATTTTCCTAAGGGCATGGAAACCATTCAGGAGTTTCTGTCTGAAGGGAGACATAATCAGACATGTATTTTGGAAAGATCACTCTGTCAGTTTTATGTAGATGATGTCATTATATAAATGGCTCTCATTAAATATTGGTGGAATGAAAACGGATGTAAGAATGAATTAGGGAGGGGCACCACAGCTTCCCACAAGCCAGCTTTTCTCCAGATGGAATGCTTGCTGAGAAAGTGTTCTGGGGTCAATTGTGTTTCCTCTCCTACCTCATTTCATATGTTGAAGTCCTAATCTCTAGAATCTCAGAGTGTGACTGTATTTGGAGACAGTTTTTTTCAAGAGGTAATTAAGTTAAAATAAAAGCATTAGAGTGGTCCCTAATCCAATCTGACTCATGTCCTTATAAGAGGAGGAGATTAGGACACACTGAAAGCCACCAGGGGCACATGTGCACAGAAGAATGACCATGTGAAGAGGTAGCAAGAAAGGGCCATCTCAAGCCAAGGAGAGAGGGCTTCTGGGGAAACTGACCCTCACAAGGCCTTGATCTTGAACTTTCAGTGTCCAGAACTGTGAGAAGATAAATTTCTGTTGTTTAAGTCACCCAGTCTATGGAATTGTGTTATGGAAGCCCTACCAGATAATAGAGAAGGCTTTATAGGCTGGCCGATGTGGCCGTCTCCACCTACTTTTGTATATATTAAGGCTGTTGTACAAGTGATGGTAAAGAGCTCTTCTCTTTCCACTGATTGGAAGACTCAAGAGAATTGGTAAAAATGCCCTAGAGAGGATTTTACAATAGGCATAAAAAACATATCCCCATATGTAGGAGATGTAGTATTAGAATGTCTCGCCAAAGTTTTCTCAGGGTTTGTTTTTTTTATATATATTTATTTATTTTAGAGAGAGAGCATGTGAAAGGTGAGGAGAGGCAGAGAGGGAGAGACAGAGGATCTGAAGTGGGCTCTGCACTGACAGCAGAGAGCCCAATGCAGGGCCAGATGTGGGGCTTGAACTCACAAACCGAGAGATCATGACCTGAGTTGAAGTTAGATGCTTAATCGACTGAGCCAACAGGGCACCCCCAGGTTCTCAGGTTTAAGGAAAGCATTGATCAGATTTCAGCAGACCCTGTGCGGAAGAAGAGGAATCCATTACATGGCATCATGAGGTACTTCCCAGCTTTCTGGGTCATCATTAATTACTTCATTTATTTATTCAGCATTTATGAAACATGCAAATGTGCCAGGCATTGTACTTTGCATTGACGCAAATAATCAGACCCTGCCCTTTAGGTTAATTAGAGTAACCCAGTTAATTAACTAATTAAGATCAATTAGACACAGACCTTGACTGGTGCAAGGTAACAGTCCACTAGAGCAGACAGACAGGAAAACAGATAATATAAAAATAACACAATCAGGGCTATACTAGAGATATCATCTGAGTGCTGTGGGAATACAGTGTACCTGGAGAATAGGGAAAGGCTTCACACAGGTGATATTTAATAGGGTCTTGAAGGGTGCATAGGAGCTCATCAGGCTGATAAGGCTCAGTGTAGGGAGGGCATTTTAGGCCATGTGGAAGGCTGAGGTATGACGGACGGTGTCTTCTGGGGATCAGTGAGGACTGCACTGGAACAAGATTTCTGAAGGTGACATCACAGGGCCATGGGGGATGAGACTGGAGAAGTGGGCTGTTACCAGAGATTTCGTGGGTTGTGCGAGATTTCATGGGTAGCCACTGTGGACAGATCTGACTCTTCAATGGATCATCTTTGCTAGCTTAATGACACCTTCTAAAATGACCCCAGTAAACATTATTTGGCTTTCTGGTTGCATTCCCTGCTGCTTTGCCTCTCTGGCCTATCTTTCTAGTTTTTTTCTATTAATCTAAGAAAGCTACCCAATATCCTGACAATTGTTCTATTCAAGGGAGTCAGATTTGGTCTCTGTCCTTGGAATAACAGCATAATTAAAGACTACTGTAAACCTTTTTGTTAAAATAGCTCTCATATTTTTAAAATTTTAGCTTTATTGAAGTGTAAGTGATAAAATTGTATGTAAAGTATTTAAAATCTATGTCATGGTGATTAGATATATGTACACATTGTGAAAAGACCCCCCCCCACATTTAGTTAATTAACACATCCATCACCTCACTATTTATTTTATTTTATTTTATTTTATTTCATTTTATTTTTGGTGAGAACATTTAAGTTCTACTCAGCAAATTTCATTTATACAATGCAGTATTGTCAACTACAGTCATCATGTTTTACATTAGATCCTTTCATATATTAATACCTGAGTAGTTCAATAACAATAAGGATCTTTAAGTATCCTTGGGATATCTAGAGCGACAATAAAAATGAAGAAATACTTTTGCAACTGAAGAGATTATGATCTTAAAAATTCAAAAAGATCAAATTCTATTGTACATGTGCCTCTGTTAGTCTGGCTGCACACATCGCCTGGCAGTGATTTGCTCAAAGATCTCAGACTCCATGTACCTTCCCTCCCACACTCCTTGTCCATTGACTTTCCTCCCTTCCTAGCCTCCTGGCCTGGCTATCCACTCCTCAGAAACAATCCTCCTGGATGGTTCCACCCATTAGCCTCCTTCTGACAGCATTCTGTCTCTCATCTGTGTATTCTATACCACTTCCTTGCCCTTCTTAACTTCCCTCACCATGCAGCTTAGAGTCCAAAGCCCATTCCCACAAGTGCTTTTTGCCAATGAGCCCCATTGTCCTTTCTCCCTGTCCCCTTGGCCCTACCCACACGGCCAACCCTGTTGCTGAATAAATTCAACTGTGCTTCTCTACACCTACCTCCAGGCTGCTGAGTGGGGCTGAAAAAAAAGCAGTTACTCAACCACAGATCCTTGCTCCTATTACATAGTTCCCATCCTTACCCATGTCTCCATCACTGTTAGCACAAACCTCTTCATTTCCTGGTCAGCTCTCTCCACTTTACCAAAGAAGCTTTCTCAGGCCTTATCTACACTCCTCAGTGGAAGACACCCTTGTTCCTCTCCCTGCCCTTTATTCTCAGCAGAAGACTTCACTTCCTACTTGAGCAACCATTCATGTTAAGTGAGCACCTACTCTCAACCAGGCCCTGATCGAGGCTCTGGGGATGCCATGATGGAAAAAAAATCCCTGACTCATAAGGTTTATGTTCTAATGGAAGGAGATAGATGATGAACAAATAGATAACTGCATGGGATGCCAGGTATGATAATATAAAGAAAAGTAAAGTAGGATACAGGTAGGATAGAGTAGAGCCATGGGGTGCTATTTTACTTAGAGGGAGCTGAGAAGATAACATTTGTACAGGGAGCAAGTTGTGTGTCTATCTGGTGGAAGGAAGAGTAGAGCCTCCATGGTGAACACAAGCTAGGGAAGTGACAGAAATAGGGAGGAGGTCAGGGTGGCTGGAGCAGAGGGAGGAAGAGGAGGCTCAGGCGAGTGGGGAGGAGGTAATGACTTAGAGTCAGGAGCCACTGTGAAGATTTAGGTTTTTCTCAGAGTGACAGGGGAGCCATTGGAGGACTTTGAGCAGAGCAGTGACAAGATGTGCCTTAGGCTTTAAGGGGATAATGCTGGCTGCTGGGATGAGAAGTGACTGGGGGTGAGAGTAGGAGCAGGAGTCAGAGATGCCAGAACTGTGCTTCCCCTCGGGAGGGGGTGTGTGTTTTTAGTTGTACAAAGGTGACTGGTGGAGGCTTTAGTGGAAGCATGGAGTGGGAGCAGTGAGGGGGATTTAAAAAGGCAAGAAGCACATCTTGTGGATGCTGGGAAGGCTATGGAAACCCAAGAGAAGAGACAGATCTTGCTTATTTTGCTAACCCTCCCTATTCGGGAGAGTCCTTCACTGTGTGGGGGTTGTTGAAATGCAGAGCTGGACTCCCTTTAAAGAAACTCCTGGCAGCTAGAGAATAGGCTGGGGACTAGGCTCAGCCAACTGGATGCCCACACCTGAAGCTTTCAGTTTTGATGGAGTGATTCATAGAAGACATCCCACCACCTGAGAAATTCTTCATGATGGCTGCAGCGAGAGGAGAATCTTGCTGGTGGCAATGATACCAAAGACACTGCCTCAGGCACAATCTTCCTGTTGGGGGTCAAGGGGTCCCTGACTGGGCTTCCTCCCTCACATCCTGCCCTGTGCAGGCCTGGGTTTCCTAGCTTCCTGAGTCAGTTCCAATGCTTGCAACCAAGAACCTTGCACATGCGATGGCAGAAGATTGTTTTTGGCCAAGAATTTTGCAGAGTACTACTTTCTAAAGAAAGTCTGTTCTAATTTGAGCCACTCTGACTCTAGACGTGGGTGAGAGGTGGTCACAGAAGCTATTCAGTATGATGTTGTATTTAGAGAGGAGGAGAGTGGGGTGAGAACAAAGACAGGAAGAAGCAAAGACAAGATGAAACAAGTTAAAATGCCTCATGAGATCAATTTGAGTATCTCAGTGTAAAATCAACACTTTTTTGCAAGTTTTTTTGTTTTAAAATTATTTTAACAATTCTTTTGAAGAAAGCTGCTGATTACATTTTAATTCTGTTCTTGAGAGTCCTTAGTTGGATGTTCTGATAATGTAGGGATTGTTTCCTGTGGAATAGGGGAAGTTGAGCACACTCTTTGTGTGTTTTTGAATTTCTTAAGCTCTTCAAAATTCCAGAAGCCTAATTCTGTTATCAGTTAGAAACTTCAATTCCAAATAATCAGCATGGATAAAACAGTCAGGAGTTTCAGCTGTGAAAACTCAGTTTCTTTTCTCTGTTCAGGGAAGGAATGTGAAGAATGATCTCAAAAGCTTCCTGCAGCCCTAAAAATCTGATTCGACCTGGAACTATTACAAACTTATTAGGGTATTTTAAACATGCAGAGAAGTGAAGAAAATTCAGTTACCAGGCACAAATGTATTTATCATGTCACTTTAATAAATCTTAACATTTTTGCAATATTTGCTTTGGATTTTTTTTTTTTAGTGTTTTTTTTTTTTTAATGGCCATGTAATAAAATTCAATAAAATGGCTTTTTTCCTTCTTCTGGTATACAATCATATTAATTTTTTTCATTAAAATTTTGTAGTAAAGTATACGTAACAAATGTTTGCGATTCTAACCATTTTGAAGTTACATTGTCCTTCATCCATCACCACCATCCACCTCCCAAACTTTCTTCATCTTCCCAAACAGAAATTCCCTCCCCATTAAACAATGACTCCCATTCCCTCCTCCCCCAGCCCTTGGAAGCCACCATTCTACTATTTTTGTGAATTCCATCCCCATATATTTTAGTACATTGTAGATTGACGATACTGTTACAGTAAGGACACATCTCCCCCAAAACCTCCTTCTATAACCACAGTGTCCCTTAGCCCCTGGCAACCACTAATCTGTTCCCTACCATTTTTTCCTCCAATATAATAAATGGAATTATAAGGATGTGAATTCTTAAAAAATTTCTTTTTAGGGGCGCCTGGGTGGCTCAGTCGGTTAAGCGGCCGACTTCGGCTCAGGTCACGATCTCGCGGTCCGTGAGTTCGAGCCCCGCGTCGGGCTCTGGGCTGATGGCTCAGAGCCTGGAGCCTGCTTCCGATTCTGTGTCTCCCTCTCTCTCTGCCCCTCCCCTGTTCATGCTCTGTCTCTCTCTGTCTCAAAAATAAATAAAACGTTAAAAAAATTTTTTTTTTTTTTTAAATTAAAAAAAAATTTCTTTTTAATGTTTACTTATTATTTTGTGTGAGAGAGAGACAGAGCAGGAGCAAGGGAGGGGCAGAGAGAGAGGGGCACACAGAATCTGAAGCAGGCTCTAGGCTCTGAGCTGTCAGACACAGGGTCTGAACCCACGGAGCTGAAACACAGGGACCACAGACCACAAGAGCATGACTTGAATCGAAGTCAGATGCTTAACCCCCTGAGCCACCCAGACACCCCAAGGATGTGACCTCTCAACATGGGCTTCGTACATGCAGCATGATGCCTTTGAGGCTCATCTGAGTTTGTGTCTATTGTTCCCTCTATGCGCCTCCAAATCTTCTCCAAAGGCAACCACGGCCCTTAAATAGTATTTAATTCTTATGAATATTTTTATAGTTATAGTGTATACAGATTTAGCCACAAAATATATACTTCCTGTTTCCTATAACTTAAAATTTAAATAAATGATGTTGTAATGTACTTGTCATGCTGCAAGTTGCTTTTATAACTCACTGCTCTGTTTATGTCATATTAATGCTGGGTTTTTAAATTTCACTGTTATATTCTATTCTATGAATATATCACGTAGATCATAGATTCATCCATTTACCTATGAATAGACATTTCTTTCCTGTGTGTCTGTCTCTCTGTCTCTTTATCCCACCCTGACCAGCTGTGTTAGGCCTCCTGCCAAGGGCCGCCAGTCCCAAAGCAAGCCTCAGATGATCAGAAATGTCTGCTCTGAGGTCAGAATGGGAAAATCCCAGATCTCATCTCTAAGCTGGCTGCTTCCTTGACTGAATACCTGGACAGAGGTCATGTCTGATACTTTGAGCCCTACCTAAGCCCAAAGGTTCAGTGAGATGTCAATCTAGGACATGTATTAGAATTTCTAAAAAAGCCTTTCAAAAAAAGGAAGAGAGGGGCACCTGGGTGGCTCAGTTGGTTGAGCGTCCAACTTTGGCTCAGGTCATGATCTCACCATTCATGAGTTCGAGCCCTGCATCTGGCTCTGTGCTGACAGCTCAGAGCCTGAAGCCTGCTTCAGATTCTGTGTCTCCCTCTCTTTCTGTCCCTCCCTTGCTCATGCTGTGTGTGTCTCTCTCTCTCAAAAATAAATAAACACCAAAACTAATTCAAAAAAGAAGAGAAAGAAAGAATTTAAAAATTCAATCAGAATTTCCAGGGCAACAGTGTGTGTGTGTGTGTGTGTGTGTGTGTGTGTATGTGTGTGTGT
>NW_026057582.1:98402077-98493133 GCF_023721935.1 Panthera uncia | reverse complement strand
GCGCCTGGGTGGCTCAGTCAGTTAAGCAGCCGACTTCAGCTCAGGTCGTGATCTCGCGGTCAGTGGGTTCGAGCCCCGCGTCGGGCTCTGTGCTGACAGCTCAGAGCCTGGAGCCTGTTTCGGATTCTGTGTCTCCCTCTCTCTGACCCTCCCCCATTCATGCTCTGTCTCTCCCTGTCTCAAAAATAAATAAAAAACGTTAAAAAAAATTTTTTTTAAAAATGTAGCCAGAGTAAAAACCCGATTTAAAAAGTGAGAATGAACAAACACCCCCAGACAGACAGCTTTTTCCAGGCTTTCTTCACGAGCTGGGGAGCTGGCCTCCAGTCCCCATGTCCAGTAGTGGAGGTTACTCTGTCCTCTTCCTACCTTTTTTTAGTTCCCTGGACTTTGTGGGAGCCAAACTCAGCCACCTGTATCTGCTCCCAGAACCTGGGCCTGGGCGCCCTGGCCTCAGTCTTCTTCCCTGATGAGGGGTTTCTCTTCTGTTTCTAGGGTATAGGGACATTTATCTAGTTTCCGAGACTTCCTGTGGTTTATACATTTTCTTGACTTGTATTTCATCATTTCTATATGTTGAGATGTTGCCTCAGAGCACAAACTTCTAGAAATGGTTTCTATCTCAGACTGTTGAAAGCACACATCACCTGCTGGAGGGCCGCTATTGTGACTTCAAAGGAACACATGCTGCCACCTTATAAATAGCTTCCTTTTGTGTTTTACTGTTTTAAAGCAAAAAATTATGCTTTTTCCTATTTCAAAAGTAAATTGTACTCTTGGGAAAAAGTTCCAATGCTGTGGAAATATATGACTTAGAAAATAAGTCTCCAATAATCATTTCCCTGAAGATAGTTTTGAGTATAGTTTTCCATATTTTATGCATTTATACACATACTCATTTTTAAAAAATAAAAAAATGGAATTTTATTGGTGAACTGAAGGGTTGTTGAGTTTTGCACTTAGTTTGTCATGGAAATCATTCTGTAGTTAGATACCCACATTATTATTACTGGATACATTCTACTGCAGTTCACTTAGGGATGGCTATTTGTAATGTTTTCATCTTGGCCATCACAGACAATGCCGGAATAAATGTTCTCACATGTCCATCTCTGTGCATTTGTGGAGGTCAAAATCTGCTTTATTTCCTTGGAACCCACATTTCCTATCAAATGTGCATTCCTGCCAGGAAGGAAAACCAGCCTGGGCAGTGTGGAGCAGGTCAGTGGCTGGAAGGAACACGTGGTGCTCCCTTGAGATGCTCAGTCCTATTAGAATCAACTTCTTGAGCCTCTAAATTCTCAATGACGTGCATATTGGAGCAGATGCCCTTCGCTTCACCTTCTCTTTAACCTGCCCAGGTACTAAACATCAGCCTCTGGAAGGTCAGCTTGGAAGGTTAACTTGGAAAGTTTTAGTGCTGTGTTTTTCAAACTGCAGGGCTGTGACCTATTAGTGGGTTATGAAATCAAATTAAAAGATCACAAATGAGCAATTAAAAAAATCAAACAGAACAATACTGCAAGTATCAGAGCATGTCACATGAAGGGTAAATGTTGCAATTTTATTTCAAGGGTGTGTGTGTGTGTGTGTGTGTGTGTGTGTGTGTTGGATATTGTCTTAACTCAGATTCCTTGGAAGCAGAGCTCAAGAAAAGAATATGGGTGTCTGTGATGTCTTTAGGACAGAAAAATGAGGAAGGAACTGGAGCGGGCAGGGGACCAGCTGAGCAAGGGTGTACTCACGCCTAATCCCATGGTTTGAATTGCATCAGAGCTGGTGATGCCTGAGACAAGCAGGTAGTGCCTTGTGAATCCCCTGTCAACACTGGCTATTGTCTGCTCTGAGGAACAGAGGTACATAACCTCCAGAAAGGCAGCTCCTGCTCAGCTCAGATTAATTCCCAGAGGAGGAGGCAATGGTCTTGACAGCTGGGGAATGGGTACACCAGCCTGCATGGGGTTACCAACAGTGTCCATTCCAGGAAGTTTTATAAAATGTATTTCTAAGTGTGCTTCAGGGTAAAAACAAACAAAAAAGAGTTTGAAAAAACACTAGTTTTAGAACAATTATGCCCATCAACTTGTGGGAAAGAAAATGAGGCCTCTATCACCCTTTTCTGTATTTCATTAGACAAATGCAAATTCCCACATACAATCTTCATTACAAATTCCCCATTGGAGAAAAAGGCACCACAGAAAGGAAACAAAGCATACAGGATGTTCTTTTTTTTAAAACTGAGTTGAATCCTCAGCAGCTTTTTAAAAAATTTTTATTTATTTATTTATTTTTTAACATTTATTTACTTTTGAGACAGAGAGAGACAGAGGATGAACGGGGGAGGGTCAGAGAGAGAGAGAGAGAGAGAGGGAGACACAGAATCTGAAACAGGCTCCAGGCTCTGAGCTGTCAGCACAGAGCCCGACGCGGGACTCGAACTCATGAGCCATGAGATCATGACCTGAGCCGAAGTCGGATGCTTAACCGACTGAGCCACCCAGGCGCCCCAAGTTTATTTATTTTTGAGACAGAGAGAGACAGAGCATGAACAGGGGAGGGGCAAAGAGAGAGGGAGACAGAGAATCGGAAGCAGGCTCCAGGCTCTGAGCCATCAGCCCAGAGCCCGCCGCGGGGCTCGAACTCACGGACAGCGAGATAGTGACCTGAGTTGAAGCTGGACGCTTAACCGACTGAGCCACCCAGGCGCCTCCAGGATGTTCTTAATGTTTTAAACTTAAGCCTTAAGACACCAGCAGCCACCTAAGGAGGCTTAGAGCTGTGTTCTCTGGCTTGGGGCATACCAACCTGGGAATTCAGGGGTGGGCGAGCTGTTAGTGGGGCCTTGAAACCATGAAATAAGCTTGACACATGTTTGCAAAGCACTCATTTTCCCCTGGGAAATGTTTTAAAACATTTTTTATGACCATGGAGCAAAATATAAAATTCACATGGGCTTTGAAGATGAAGAATAAAATTACGAAGAGATCTCAAATTATAGCTCACCCACTTTAGACTATGTTTTCAGATTCCCAGACATTCTTATTCATTGGCCAGTTAGACACTCAAGGAGAAAATTAATGAAAGCAGCAGTTAGAGTACCTTTCCCCTTTCAAGAGGGTGTAGTTAACATGGTCCTCCAGATTCCAAGCAGTTTGTGGGGGCTGACACCTGACAGTCTTGGTCACCAATCCTAAACTACCAGAGACATTAAGTTAGTCAACGGATGGTTATTAAGCACCAACAAGATACCAGCAACCGGGGATAAAATGAATGAACAAGACAGACCGTCCTGCCCTTATGGACCATTCTGGTCAGAGGATTGAGACAAAATCAAATAAATAATGCAGGAGTCATTAGAGCTGCTCATCAAACCTTTGTGGCTTTCTGCCTTTGGGGCACAAGTACAGTGGTAGGGTCCCTTGTGAGTGGGTGGGGACGTTGACTAGTTCTGGCCAATGGGTTGTGACTAGAAGTGATTGCACGTCCTTTCTGGGCTAAGCAGTTAATGTGATGCTCCCTGGAGCTCTCTGCCCTCTGACACAATGACCAGTGAAGCATCCATATGGTGGCTGCCTCATCAGCCGGGCCTGAGCTGAGCCTCCCAGCTGCCCCCTAACATAATGTGGAGTGAGAAAGCAATAAACTGTTGTAAACTCCTGAGGTGTGGGTCGTTTTATTACTGAAATGCAATCTAGACTATCCTGTCTCATGCAAAACAATAAAATATTATCAATTGTGATAACTGCTGTGAATAAAATTAACAAGTTGCTAATATAACATGACAGAGAGTAGCCTACAGGGTCAGGGAATGCTTCTGTGAAGATAGAAAATCTAAGCCGGCATCTATTAGACCAAGGTAATGCAGACTTTCGTAATTGTTTTTGCTTTATTGCAGAGAGAAGCCAAGTAACTCTAGAATCATAGATCGAAAACAGTCAGGAAAATGGAGATGTAGACCTGCCTAGGGTCCCATGGCTCCCTGGTGCTCTAACTTCAGCATGTGGACGTGGGTCCATACCCTCTCCAGTAGGGCTGCTGCTGAATGAGGCAAGTGAGGTGCCTAGGGTGCAACACTGAAGGAATCTACTCTCTGGAGCATCCTTTACATCCTGAGGATGCTGGCGTTGGAAAGGTTGTGCCCTAAGGGGCCCACTCTTAAGGAGGCACTCATCAGGGTCATGCAATTCCGGAGCGGACACCTGGACGTCAGTGCCTCCTTAAATGTTACACCCTAAACTCCTCCTCACTGCACCCCGGTCCCAGCTCTGCTCTACACCAGTGTTCTGAGTAAGGACTTAGCAAGCACTCAGCATTCAGGTAACTGTAGCTGTGTCCTTGGCATACTGGGTGTGTCTGCTGATGTAATCTGTAAGGCCCTACACTCCTTGGGACCATGTGACAGCACAGCACTTGAAGATGGGAAGTGCATGGTTTTCAGATGTCAAAAACTGACTTCTTCCCAGAGTTCTTGAAAAGGAAACCAAGCAAGGAGACGAGAGAGTGAGATTTCCAGAGTTTAGGAAGGGCTTCAGGCTGGATGAGGCTGTTTTTCCCCTCAGTGCAGAAAAAGTCTTTCTTCCACTCTGAAAAGGATAATTCCCAATGAAAAAAAAAAGGATTAAATACAGTGTATTCTTCAGTGAGGTGCTAGTGACTAATAGCACCTTCTTTTCCTGGAAGCAGGTTTGGGGATGGAGATAGGAGCTCCTCTGTGTGGGCTCAGGCTGCCCGTTGGCATTATGAGTTTGGTTTGATTACCCCCACTTTACAGAGGAAGGACCCATCTCTTCAGAGTCGAAGGCACTTGCCCATTTGAACACAAGTCTGTCTAACTCTTATCTACTTAAGGACAAGGGGTAACAGGCAGGATAAAATGTGGTGGCCAGAAATGCTTATCTAGAGGGGAGGACATTTAACAGAAAAGAGACAAAGCCACCTACTTTACATAGTTAGCTGTTAACCCAGGCCACTCGATTCTGTGTAAAGTTTCACAAATCCACCACCTCCTGGATCATCATTCTTAGGCAATTTCTAAATATCTAAATTGCAAATATTTTCTCTCAGTCTTTGGCTTATATTTTAGTTTTCTTAATAGTATCTTTGGAAGAACAATTTTTTTTTTTTTTGGAGAAGTCCGTATATCAATTGCTTTCTTTTATGCATCATGCTTTTGGTGTCATATGTGAGAAGTGTTTGTCGAATTCAAGATAATAAAGATTTCCATCTATGTTTTCTTCTTGGAGTTTTGTGATTTTAGCGCTTACATTTAATTCTGTGGTGAGTTTTGAGTTAATTTTGCTCAGCCACATCTTTTGGACCCTTCTCTTGACAGATGAGGAGACCGAAGCAAAGGGGCTTAGCTCAGCTTCTAAAGCAAACTGATGACAGAGCTAAAATAGATTGGTAGGGTCCCTTCCAGACAAAGTGTTTGCTCTGACAGAAGCTCATTCGAGTCTACATCTTCCAGCTTTGAAGCTGTGTGATTGTTGCCTCTAATGTCACTTGTTAAAAAGGCCTTCTTAATGTCTAACCCAGGTGTTTCTTATCACCTCAGGTCCACTGTGTCTGTTCCTCAACTCAGTAGAAGCACAATTGTTTAGCGTTGTTGTTTATACACTTGGAGCCAGCTGAACTCATCCCATCCACATTTCTTCTAGCTAAATAGCTATGGCTTCTTTTCCCTCCAGGGGCTGTTTCTGCCCCTGCCAGGCCTTGCACTGCTTCTCCACACTAATGTCCTGTACGTGGCACTTGCCACTTGGTATTGAACCTTACAGCTCTGAAAGCAGGGGCAGACTGGGAACACGTAGTTGGGTAGATTTCCCAGAGGATGCTGGAGGGAAAACGGCCGCCAACTTCCATTTCAATTTGTCAAGCAAGGCAGCTGGAATTGTTCGGCCTTTCAATTTCCGGAGATCTCTTGGGGAGGGGGAAGGCCGGGGCAGTAGGACCCGAGAGGAAAGGTTGGGCCAAGGGAACTCAAGAATCATACTTGTCACTCAAATGCAGAGCTGACAGTTTATCCTCTTGTAGTTTGAGTCCATCTACAGTATCCGTTCTTTTCCCCTGGTCCTGAAAGATCACATCAGCAAGTATCTGCCTCTTGATGAGCAAATTTTTAAACTGTCATAATGTGACTGGTAAGCTGGGAGCAATATAGATGTCCCTCTGTCCAAGAATGGAAAAGGGGTATCCGGTGGAGACGTACAGAATGTTCTGTGGCAGATGCACACACCCAGCCAGGTGTGCATACATCCAAGAGTTTGGAAAGACCTTACATATACAGAGTTGAATACAGAAGAGTAAGATCTAGAGCATAAATATTGTTCAAAAACACCTACAGTCTTCAAAACAACGATCCATGTTCAAGTATACATGCTTGTATCAGGCCATGTATTAAGCACGTAAGAGCAGACGTCTAGTATGGGGAAGGAAATTGGAGTGGGGGTTTGTACTAGTTTCCTGAGGCTACTGTAACCAGTTCTCACAAACTAGACAGCTTTGGGCAACACACACATATTCTCTGACCATTCTGGAGGCCAGGAGTCCAAAGTCAGTATGACCATGCTGAAGGCAAGGTGCTGGCTGCTCTGGAGACCCTAGAGGAGAATCCACTCAGCCCCCTCCAGCGTCTGGTGGCTGCTGGCACTCCTTGGCTGGTGGCCACATCATTCCAGTCTTGAAGGCCAGCATCTTCAGGTCTCTTCATCGTCACAGCACCTTCTCTGTGCATCAGGTCTCCCTCTGCTGCCCTCTCATAACAGTATGTGTGATCATATTTAAGGCCCAACCACATGATGCCGGATATAATCTCCCTATTTTAAACTCCTCAATCTCTGGGTGCCTGGGTGGTTTAGTTGGTTGAACGCCCAACTCTTGATCTCAGCTCATGTCATAATATCCCATTTTGTGACATCTAGCCCCGCGTCTGAGTCTGTGCTGACAGCATGGAGCCTGCTTGGGGTTCTCTCCATCCCCCTCTCTCTGAGTAAATAAGCTTTAAACTCCTCAATCTTGTAAGCAAAGACTAACCTCCTTTTGCCATGTAAGGTGACATTCACAGGTTTTAAGGATTGGGAAGTGGATATCTTCTGGGAAGTCATTTTTCAGCCTATGATAAGGGCCTTTACTGTTTTTCTTTCACACCTCTCACCCAGTCCCTAGAAAATAATGTTGATTCAACTGTCAAAGTATCTGGAATGGACCCACTTCTGCTACGTCTGTGGCTCCCAGCCAGCCTCACTGAAGCCACCAGGACTCCTCGTGGGTCTCTTGGCTTACTTCCTTGTTTTTTTACTGTCTACACACCAGCCAGAGTGTCTTTTTTATTTATTTTTATTTATTTATCTATTTTTTAATTTTTTAAATGTTTATTATTGAGAGACAGACACAGAGACACAGAGCATGAGCAGGGGAGCGGTAGAGAGAGAGGGGACACATAATCTGAAGCAGGCTTCAGGCTCTGACCTGTCAGCACAGAGCCCGACACTGGGCTCAAACTCACAAACTGTGAGATCATGACCTGAGCGGCAGTTGGATGCTTAACTGGCTGAGCCACCCAGGCGCCCCGTGGAGTATCTTTTTTAAAATGTTAGTCAGATCCTGTTACTCTTCTGCTTCTCATTTTCTTACTCTGCATTAATTTCTCTTCATAACACTCATGCACCTGTTGATACATATCTATTGTTTACTTGTTTATCTATTTCCATGATTAGAAAAGCTCTGTAAGAGCAAACACTTTAACTGTTTTTTTCTCAGTAGGGGTAAAGCATTGTAGACGCTCTCAATAGTTGTTGAATGGATGAGCAAAGGGGGAAAAAATAAAAAGAGAGAGGCTTTGAATAGACTCCTGGTGAAGATGTGTCATAAACTAAGGAGTACAGTTCGCTGTTGTATTGTCCTGAGGACAATTTATCTAGTCCTAAGGGTACACAACGGGGTGGATGGCTTCACCTTCAGGCCACACCTGAGCTCTGAGCTCAGTTAGCTGACACGTCTCCAGAGCTACTTCCCCGGGGACCTGTCTATCCAGGGCAGTGTGGCAGCATAAAGCAAGTGTGGACTTTGAGCACAGTCTGACTTGGAAGCCCCAAGTAGATTATCTTGGGCAACTTAAACTTTCTGAGTCTCGGCTTTCCTAACCTGCTAAATAAAGAATTGCAATTCCTGTCTGGCAGGAGTATTCTGAGGGTAGAAATGATGTAGCTAAATAAAATACTTGTTACTCTGTTCTATACGCAGGGGACCCTTCATTGCATCAGACATTGAGATCCATGGCTTTATGGTGATACTATTGGCTAGGGCCTCAGAATACCACAAAATAACCCTAGTTACTTCACATCATGATTTTCCCATGGCAGAACTTTGTTTTTGGTACACTGTGCTATTGGTCAATAAAAAAGGTTGATTAGTGATCAAGGTCAGGCATCTCGGTATCTGGGAATGCAGGTCTGTCCCACCCACTAAGAGAGGGGCCCTGTTCCTCAGTACTTTGAGAGTGCCACTGGTTCACCTCTGGCATCGCCCTCACCACACTCTATTGTAATGGCCCGCATAATTGTCTAGGTTCCACACCAGAACTCTTTGTGGAAAGGTAGTGTCTTAGTTATTAATTTTTGTATGTTGACTATTGAATGGATAAATGATATGTGACATACATTTTATATCACTAGTACTATCCAATTTAATTCATTTTCAATTAAACTCAATTTATTTCAATGAACATTTGCTTGATGCCATGTGTATAATTCTAGAGATTGTGTGTTATTCCCTCTATGGGGACAGAGCCTATAGTCTTCTGCTGGGGCTGGAGAGGAGAAGTTGCAAGGCTGGTAAGGGAGGGAAATGAGATCTGGGGCTCTGACTGCTCCTTGAAAAGACTTTTACCAATCCTTCTGGTAAAGGATTGTTTCTTTTAAAGTTTATTTCTTTTTAGAGAGAGAGAGAAAGTGGGGGAGGGGCGGAGAAAGAGGGAGAGAGAGAGAGAATCCCAAGCAGGCTCCACACTATCAGCACAGAGCCCAATGCGGGTCTCGAACCCATGAACCGTGAGATCACGACCTGAGCTGAAAACAAGAGTCAGACGCTCAACTGACTGAGCCGCCTAGGCGCCCCCCCCCCCAATCCTTTTGTTTTTAACTTCTGCTTCACCCCCTACTTCTAGATATACCTGGTGCCACCACTTCTGGGGCCTTTGGAGGGTTCTGCACAATATATTGGACTGCTTCTTGTCTTCACAGCACTGGCTTCTGATTCAGCTTTCTCAGGGCAGTTAGGTCAGGTACCACCTGTGCATTTGTTTTCTAGCTTCACAAAAACTTTTTCTGTACTTTTCTCCTCTTCTCTGTACTTAGTTCTTGTGAGTTCATGCCTGCTTCTCCCATCCTTTTAGTGGGGTGTAAGTAGGAAAGACAACTGTATTTGTTTAAAGTGTATCTGTATGTGTTTCTTATTGCTACATGACAAATTACCACAAATTTAGTGGCTCAAAAAAAATTTATTATCATTCTGGTGAGTAGAAGTCCAACATGAGTCTTACTAGGCTGAGATGTTGACTGGGCTGCATTTCCTTCTGGGAGTTTTGAATGAAAGATGGTGTTTTCTTGCCTTATTCTAACTTCTTGAAGCTGCCTGCATTCTTTGGATTGTGGACCCTTCCTCCACCTTCAAAGTCAGTAACAACGGGTCAAGATTTTCCACATGGCATCATGAACACCTCCTCTTCTGTCTCCCTCTTCTACCCTTAAGGACTCTTGTGATTACATTGAGCCCACCTGGATAATCCAGAATAATTTTCCTATTTGGAAGTTAGCAGATTAGCAATTCCCTCTGCAACTGTAACCCTCTTTCTCACATAAGGTGACATATTCACAGGTTCCAGAGATTAGGGCATGGGAATTTGGTGGGGCAGGGAGACTTAATCTGCCTATGGCAGCATCATTAATTGAAACTTAGAAATTTGAAATTGAGTTTGCCACCATCTTCTATCAAGACTTAACATGACTCCTTAAATATATATGTGTGTATATATATATATACATATATATATACACACATATATATTTATTTATTTATTTAGGGGGTGTCTGGGTGGCTCAGTCAGTTGAGCATCTGACTCTTGATTTCAGCTCAGATCATGACCCCGGGGTCATGGAATCAAGCCCTGCATCAAGTTCCGAGTTGAGCATGGAGCGTGCTTATGATTCTCTCTCTCTCTCTCTCTCTCTCTCTCTCTCTCTCTCTCTCTCCGTCTGCCCCTCTCCCCCCACCTATGTACTCTCCTTCTCTAAAATAAAAAATAAAAAAAAAATTTTTAAAAAGACTTAACAACAACAACAACAAAAAGACTTAACATGACTCCAGATTTAAAAGAAACTTAAACTTCCCATGTAATCCACATGTCTTAAATGTTTTGTATGAGTTTCCAAAGATGTATAGAAAATGGGCAATACTTGCTCTGAAGTCATTTCATTCCTGCAATAAGGTAGTGGAAAAGCTTTTGTTTGAAGAACTTAAAATTGTAGTGGGTTGAATAGTGTCTCCCCAAAAGATATGTCTGAATCCTAACCCCCACTCCCTATGAATGTGAACTTATTTGGACATGGGGTCTTGGCAGATATATTAAGTTAAAGATCTTAAAATGAGATCATCCTAGATTTAGGAAAATCTAGTGACTGGTGTCCTTGTAAGAAAAAGAAGAGGAAAATTTGAAGCACAGAGAGAAAAGCCATATAAAGATGGCAGCAGAGACTGGAAGACAGACACAGGCCAAGGAATGCCAGGACTGCCTGAAGCTGCCAGAAGCAGGGAGACATTTGGAATCCATTGTCTCTTGGAACCTCCACAAGGAATCTACCCTGCTGATGATAGCTTGATTTTGGACTTCTGGACCTTACTGTTATGAGAGAATGAGTTTCTGTTTTGTTTTGTGTGTGTGTGTGTGTGTGTGTGTGTGTGTGTGTGTGTTTTAAGCCACCCACTTTGTGGTGCTTTGTGGTACCAGCCCTAGGAAACAAATATGGTAAAGCTTTCACCAATTTTTTTCCAAGTAGTAAAGTCAAACAGATTGCATTAACTACATTTTACTTAGAGAGACTATTTGTTCACTGTTAGAATGTCCCTGTGACATTCAGAATGTTTATAGGCTGTGTCCACAAAGGCAAAATCAACTGGATATGGAAATTACAGCAGCCCCCCCTTATCCACAGGGGGTATGTTCCAAGATCCCCAGTGGATGTCTGAAACTACAGATAGTACTGAACCCCATATACATGATGTCTCCCCCTATATGTACATACCTATGATAAAGTTTAACTTATAAATTAGGCACAGTAAGAAACTAACAATAATAATAAAATAGAACAATTATAACAATATACGTAATAGAAGTTATGTGAATGTGGTGTCTTTCTCTCAAAATATCTTATTATAGCACACTCATCCTTCTAGTGATGATATGAGATGATAAAATGCCTACATGATGATGCAAAGTGAGGTAAATGACATAGGCATTGCAACATAGCATTAGGCTACTACTGACCTTATAACAATATTTTAGGAGAATCATCTGCTTCCAGGGAAAGGTTGACCAAGGGTGACTAAAACTGAGGAGAGCAAAATACAGCTAAGGGGGCTGTGAGGGGGGCAATGTAATCCTTTGGCAATAAAACCAAACATTTACTGAGCCAAACTGTGTTAAATGTTTTACAGTCATTATTTTATATAATCTTCCTATCTCTCTATGAGGGAGGTACTATAATAAACTCTTTTTCATAGGCTTGGAAACTGTAACAGAGGGAGGTAAAGCTACTCAGAAAACATTCTAGCCTAGGTCTTTCAAAACCCTAAGCATTTATGCCTGAAGATCCTGATTAGCAGTTGAATCTTTCGAATCTTCTAAATAATTGCTCACATCTCTCCTTTCTATTATCTGCGTGGAAAAAGCTAGAAAGTTCCACAGTTCCTGCAGCCAACCCTAAAAGTTTAAAAACGATTATGAGTTGAATAAATCTAGAATATTCCTTCACATTCATATCATACCCGAAGGCTTTCTCCTAAGAGAAGCTTCTGAAGAGTCAAGTCATTTAAAAAATGTTAGAAGCTGCTGCATAGATCTCACTGATACTCACTTGATTAAGAAAATATTATCTTTCCCCACAGTTAGGCTTTTATCAAAGATGAGGAAAGATAGCTGAACTGCCAGGTCAAAGACTCAGAGAATTCATTACCAAGACAAATAGGAAAAAACGAGGAACTTTGAAAGGCTCTGCAGGACTTACTGGAAATGGCAGGGCGATCATTCTTTTTGGTATCTTCACACATCCTGTTCTGTTCAGGAAATGAAGACAATTTTGTAAGCCTGATGCATAGTAGGTTACCCAGTGGATGATTTTCCTGGTAAATACCTTGATGATCTCCTGTTTATTGCAAGTTGGTTTAAGCAAAGTTAAAGCCAGAACCAGTGGGTGGCTATAACTTCAATGGCAGGGACACCGCTGCATTACCGGTTTGAGTAGAAGATAAGCTCACATTTCTTTTATCTTCCACTATTGAGATTATGTCTGTTTTTGCTCCCAGGATCCCTCATTCTTGTGATAAGCCTCAGGGTTTACTCATTCTGTGATAGTAATCTTGGTTCCAATCTCTTTGTGGAAAGGAAACCAGAAATTCTGGTCCTTCCATCTTGTCCTCTACGGCCAGACACTGCTCTTGCCACAGCTCAGGCCAATGCTTGCTCTCCAGCTGGCCTTGACTACTCTGGTCACTAGAGGATTGGGAGCTCAGAGCTGGGGGCTGGGCCATGCCTCTCCGTTGTTGATGTCACTGTCATGGTGATGTCATGTGTAGAGGTGAGCCTGCTGATGCGATTTGGAAGTCCTGGTGTATGCTTCCTTGCTCAGGCCTGTCTTCCCCCGCAGGACTGCTCCCTATAGCCTAGAAATTCTTCCTCCTCCACTGCCAAGGACTATGTCTGGGCTGGCCTCTCAGGCTGTCACTGGCACTTTTCCCAGGGTATCTATCGGTTGGGCAGAATAATCCAAAGTATAGGATGGGTGCTGACATCAGGGCAGTGGTAGAAAATAAAATTGATGGGCAGGGTACAGGCAGACCATGGTGGATCTGGGATGCTTGGCCAAGGGCCCCTGTGAAGGTTTTGAGCTGGAGGAAAAATCACAACTGAATCCTGCCTGAAATTCCACCTCTACTTCCGGCCACTGCAGCTTGTGCCTCAAAGAAGTTATTTTCTGGTAGCGTCCCTGGGTACCCAAGGCAGGAAGGCAGTGAGAGGCGAGCTGACATGCCCACACTCCCTGACCCATCCTAGGGAGCCTTCTTCAGGGTCCCTTCCATTCAGTCACTTGTCCTCTCTGTTTCTGACTCTCTGAGGGAGCTGGAGAGCTGGGACTTCTCTGCACAGTGATTATGTCTGAGACTCTTATTTACTGAGTCTGTGGCTGGCTGCCTCTTCTCACCTCCCTTCCATCCTTCCGGTGCTGCTGCACCAACCCTGGCTTTGGAGCCATTCAAGGAGTTTGGAAGGAGTGCTACATTAAGGACTTCGGTTCCTTTCAAGTTTCACAAGGGCAGCATATAGAGCAAAATGAGAACCAGAGTAGAGGTCAGAAACCTGGCTTTGGGGCTGCCCTCTGACGCCAGGCTACAGCACCTGCCCTCACCAAATCTCTGTTTTCTCATCAGTCAAATAAAGGGGAGAATCAAGATAACTCCCAGAGGTACATGCAACTCTAACATTTGATGATTCTGGGTTTTGTAACTCTACTTATTCATTTTGTATTGTTTTCTGAAAACTTGACATCCTGGTTGCTGTTCCCTCTCCTCTCTGTACACTGATGGGTACAGAATGGCATTTTAATCACCTTGGCATTGACATATTTTAGAGCATATTTTATCCCAGTGAATATTCAGAGTGATCTAGAGAAGCACAAACTTGATGTAGGTTATAATTTTTAATGTGGCCGTTCCCTCCTTCCCTCTTCCTTTGTCTCTATCATTCATGAGTGTCTGCTTACACCTGTCTTAGGCATATTTGCTTGCTTGAAGCTCAAAAGATTCAGAGAAACAGCATTTCTGATCTTTCTGGGAATGGGCTGCCACTCTGTTGGCTGCTTTAGAGGAGGGGGCAGGGACGGGAGTCCCAGCCCAGATCTGGATAACCTCTTTTCTCATTTCTTGAGTCCAAGATCTCTTGGGAGCTGGCTCTACCACAAACTAGCTTTGCCTCAGTTTCCTCACGTGTAAAATGGAGATCGTAACAGTATCTACCTCATAGGGTTGTTAGAGGCCTCCTATTTCAGAATCATCTGTAGCACTTGTCCAAAATCCAGATTCCTGGGCCCCAGCTCAAACCTCCTAAATCAGCATCTCTGGAGTTTGGGCCCAGAATCTGTATTTTTAGCAGCTCTCCTAAGCAATTTCCGTATGTGACCGTCTGAGAACCCATGCCTTACATATCTGATGCTTCCCAGCACGCCCAGCGTTGTGACCTGCATCCGCTCACTTAAACATCACCATGATGCTGAGAGGTACGCCAGTGACTTCCCTTCCTTTCTCTCCACAGGAAGCTGCTGTCCAAGGTCACACAGTGTCCCCAGACCCCATCACCCAACATCCCCTTCCATGTTCTCTCCTATTGCTGAGTTGTCTTGCAGGGAAGGATGCTAGCATGCAGCCCGTTACAGAATTTGGCTTGACTTCTTTTCATTTCTTTGTGTTTGGTGGGTGAGTTTCCTTGCTCCTGTTTGGCAGATAGCCATCATTTTCCTTTATAAATGCTTTTATCTGTGGCCGCTTTTATCTTATCAGACTCACAGTATGTCTTCGTCTTTCTGCTCCCAAAGATAATTCCTGCTTTGCTATATGTCATAAGTGTCATCCCAGTCATGGCTCAAAATAACAAATAGGGTTGTTTCAAGTGAGGAAAGAAAGCTGGCAGTGCCCTGCTCAGAGAGAGTGAAGATTCTGAGCTTTCACCTGTCTATTCCTGCCATGCCCTTTAAAGGACACTTTGAGAGATGTAAGGGACCCATGTCCCCTGACATGTTAGGGGAGATGCTCTTGAGCGCCTCGGTGAACTGAATAAATGAGATGAGTTGGGAGAAAGTGGGGTGCTTGTTCTGAGCAGGTTGGAGCAGTGCGTTGGGGGCACAGATGCCCACACTTACTGAGAGGTATGAGATGTACCAGGATCAGGGTGAGAGAGCCCAGCTGCCCTCTCTGCAAAGTGAGTAGCTCAGAAAGAAAGTGAATTGGCTCCTCTGAGAGAAGCAACGACCCCCCCCTCCCCAATCCCCCAGCCCAACCCCTGCTTTGAGGCACTTGGTTTGCAAAAGACATCAGATTTGCCTGCTGGAAATCGAATGAGTGGAGTCCTGGTGTCTGGTGTGGGAGGTAATGGTGGTAAAGGTGCTTGTTCCATGCCTGTGACAGTGTAGAACCATCACTGTGGGCAGTGACCGTACAGGGTGTGGGTGCAGCGGGGACACAGGGGTGTGAAGCCAGCAGACTTTAATGCCTGTTGTTGCCTATTACAAAACATGTTGCTGTTTATCTTCTCTTTTAATAAAATTTGCTGTGATACATAGTGGTGGGCATACGCTTGCATGCTTGGTGCCCGGTTCCAGGCCTACCTGCCCTCTGGAGTGGGTAGGGGGGCCTCGTGTGTGTGCCTGTCTGTGGGTGGAGAGAAACCAGGGCATATCATGGGCATCTCAGATATGGATTTCCCCAAAGGATGGATTCCTGTAGTGATGCCACGCAGAGCAGGGTTTCTCCACCCCAGCTCTATTGACCTTTTGGGCTGGGTAGTTCTTTGTGGTGGGGGATGTCCCGGGTTTTACAGAGTGTCCAGCAGCTTCCCTGGCCTCTACCCACTGGTGTGGTAAACAGAATGTCTCCAGATAGTGTCAAATGTTCCGGGGGGAGGTGGGGGCGAAACCACCTCTGGTTGAGACCCACTGTCGTAAATGAGTAAGAGTAACATATTTTCAGATGCTCTGGGGCTCCAACTGGTTATGAAAACACAAATCTTTCCATGAGGCTCTGTGGCCAAAGAGTTCTTGCCAGTTTAGCACGGCCTCCTTCATACTTTGAGGCTTCATTGCTTAGGATGGCCCCTGCTGCCTAGAACCTTGACCTTTCCTTTCTCCCAGGCTTTACAGCCACCTCTCAGGATCTATTTGGGCCAGCTCTTGACTCTGGCTCCACTTCAAGTTCCATCTTTCCTGCAGCCAGAAGCCCCACCTCTGTTGGGCTAAGCTTCCAGAACAGCAGCTGCTGCTCCTTGGGGGCACCTTCATCAGGCCAGAAATGGCCCTGTTTAGTTCCCCACACGCCTGAATCACCACCCAGCAGGCGGGCAGTCCTGTTGTGCTCTTCTGAGTAAGCTTCAGTGGGGAGAAGGCATCCAGGGCCCGTGTCCAGGACTTTGCTGCCACTGTGCGCTGGCATTCTGGGCCTGATGTGTGAAGCCAGGCGATGGAGTAAAACCTGCCCTGGCAATTAAACCATCTGGAATATTTGTTAAAATTCAGGTTCAGGGTTGTGCCCCAGGACAAGCCAGGGGATTGGGAATATGCTTTCTCAGAGGTGCCCAGCTGACAGGGCACAGCTGAGGTCAGGAAAGACCCAGAGCTGAGTTTAACCCCTGAGCAGCAATTTGTGTCTTCACCAAGGCCTTCCTCCTCCTTGACCCTGCACTTGTTGATCTGGTTTTTAATCTTTTGTTTCACTTTTCTTGTCCTTACATTTATTTCTGAGTTGAGATCTCTAAAATCAACCAGTAGGGGTGCATGGGTGGTTCATTCGGTTGGGTGCCAGACTTTGGCTCAGGTCGTGATCTCATGGTTCATGGGTTCGAGCCTCATGTCGGGCTCTGTGCTGACAGCTTGGAGCCTGGAGCTTGCTTTGGATCCTCTGTCTCCCTCTCTCTCTGCCCCTCCCCACTCCCACTCTGTCTCTCTCTCTCTCAAAAATAAATAAACATTAAAAAAATTTTTTTAAATCAAACAGCAGATGTTTATATGAACGTTGGGGTTGGAAGCTGTGGGTGGTGGGGAGAGGGTTTAGAGTTAGAAGTCAGGACACTGGTTCAGGTCCTGCTTCTACCTTGTTCGATTGCTTCCCTTCTGTGGCCCTTGTTTCCTGGTTGGTTAAATGGGATTAGACAGAAAGCAGGTTTCAAGATCTTTTTATTTTATTTTTAATTCTTAATTTTTAATTTTATTTGAGAGAGAGAGAGTGAAAGAGCGCAAGTGTGAAAGCAGGGGAGAGGGCCAGAGAGGGAGAGAGAGAGTCCCAAGCAGGTTCCAAGCTCCATGCAGAGCCTCACGTGGGGCTTGATCCCATGATCATGGGCTCATGACCTGAGCTGAAATCAAGAGTGGGATGCACAACCGACTGACTCACCCAGGCACCCCTCAAGATCTTTTTTAAAGTAGTGGAATTCTATCCTGCCTTCAAATGAAAACCTATTTGGAAATCCTGTATAAAAAGGTATAAAAACTCTTGTTTGAAGATGGGACAGCCCTCCCTCCATATCCCACACTTTCAGGCTTCCCTGTGCCCCCTCATGTCCTGAGGCTTCACTAGAGGAATTCAGCGCTCCACAAGCACAGAGTGAGGTCCATAGGGCCTGGACCCTGCCTCAACATCTGTTTTTGTTTTTTAAATGCTTATTTTTGAGACAGGGAGAGTTAGAGTGTGAGTGGGGAGGGGCAGAGAGAGAGACACAGAATTCAAAGCAGGCTCCAGGCTCTGAACTGTCAGCCCCGAGCCTGTTGTGGGGCTCATATCCATGAACTGGGGTATCATGACCTGAGCTGAATTCAGACGCTTAACCAACTGAGCCACCCAGGCACCCCTGCCTCAACGTTTGTAACTGGCATCCACAATACCCAGCCTCTGGGTGTCAGTAACTGAAACTCCATTTTTCTTTCCCACCTTAAAGTAAATGAAACAGAAATACTCTTCCACTCCTAGGTAAAAACCACAGCAGGCCCGTAATTTCCAGCTCACTCTCACTTACGTAGTCACTGTGAGTCACAAAACATGATCTCAATGCAATTATGTCCACTCAAAGGGATTAACAAAAACTCTGAACTTAATTTTATTTATTTAATTTTAAATGCTGATTTATTTTGACAGAGTGAGTGAGCAGGGGAGGGGCAGAGAGAAAGGGAGAGAGCGAAACCCAAGCAGGCTCTGTGCTGTTAGCACAAAGCCTGGTGTGGGACTTGAACCCACGAAGTATGAGATCATGACCTGAGCCAAAATCAAGAGTTGGAGACTAAACCACCCAGGTGCCTCTAAATTTAATTTTATGACAAATATTTGCCCCTTTCCTGTCCCCCTCCCATTTCAGCTTGCTAGGCAATTTGTGACCCCTTCAGGGTCAGAGAGGAAGGAGGAAGGAATAACAAATGAGGTGTTGACCAGGGCCAGACCCTGACCTCATGCTCTCTGGATTAGTAGGTATTGAACATCACTTTTTCGGTGAAGTGATTCCAGGGTGCCTTCAAGTTTCTCATCACTGAGTTCTCCTGCAGATCCCTTGGTCTGGTACCTGCATCTCCATTCCCTGGGTTGCTGGTGATGTTTGCTCCACAGGAGTCTTGAATCTACTTCCTGCTTCTTGCTGTTGAATTTGCTCAGCCCCTCTCACTAGCCTGTCAGTCAGGACCCAGGACAATCCTGATACCCACCTTACCCATCTCCAAACTTGACAAGTGAGAGGAACCCAGGGCAGCCACCTTGGGTCTCTGATTGGTTCTGTCTTTCTGAGGCACAAGTTAGGTGGCAGCCATTGTATCTAGCCACAGGGAGCATATACCAAAGCTCTCTGAGGGGGCCCATGGTGGCCCATCATGAGACTTGAGGTACAGGGGGAGGTGGAGACAGACATGGCACAGTTGCAACTCTCAAGGAAATTTTTAAATTTTCTTTAAGTGGGCTCCACACCCAATGTGGGACTTGAACTCACAGCCCTGAGATCAAGAGTCACATGCTCTACGGACTGATGTTCACTCAGGGAAATTTCCTGATAATTCTCTTTTCTTCACACTCCTTATCCTTGATCTGGCTCAGGGGTCCAGGAGTACATCAGTCCAGGTGCAGTTGGGGAGGCAGAATCCTTTCAAGCATTATGAATAAGGAGTATATTCCAGCAACGAGATCATACAACTGTGAGAGGCACTGGGGAAACGAGGGTGAGAAAAGAAAAGGAAGGTTGGAGAAAGGTCACACAGCAGTGGGGGCAGAGGCGAATCCTCAGAGCTCTCAGGGACAGCTAGAAGCCCGTCTTCCAGCTGCTGGGGTAGGACTGCCAAGGGGCAGGCACCAGGCTGTGCAAAGTTGTCTATTCATCATGGCTGCTCCCTTGGGGTTCACGGCAAAGTGTCTGCGGCGGCCTGGGGTCACTGCTGGTTGGCAGGTCAGCAGCTGGGAAGGAGCGTGGATGCACTGGGGGTGGGGGGAGTAGTGAAAGCGAACGGGCACCTCTGCATTTCTCTTACCTCCTTTAATTCACAGCAACCACCAGAGGGGAAGAGCCACTGCCTCACTTCTGCCTCCCAAATCCCACAAAAATTACACCTGATAGACGCAAATCTGGAACATTCGGTAAAGGTGATTCTGGGAAATGTAGTACCCAGTGGAAACGAGTTGGCACTGGAACGATCCAGTGCAAGGAGTGATAATGCGGGCGCTCTCTTCTTTTTTTAATCTATACTTTACTTTTGACTCACATCTGGTATATCTTAGTGACTAGTAGCGACTTCCAATTTTAACATCCTATTATCCATTCTATGATTCCTCCCTTCCATTTGGCATGTTCAAGTGCGTTCCTCAAAGAAGCAAAAAGCACAAGCCAACGATGATGTGCCATTTGCTACTTGCTCTTGAGGGAACCAGCAAACAGCTGTTCTCTGGCCTCAGGCTACTTTTGAAAATGCAGTCAGTGGTGGGAAAAGGTCATGGGGGAAAGAAGCATGTTTGTGACACACTCAAGCTGGTGACTGGGACTTTAGTCATCGGTTTCAGACGTTGGAAAAGAAAACTCATGGAAATAACTCTCGTTCACAGGGGCTGTTGGTTGTGTTTTCCGTGTTACAAAATTTAAGACTAAATTTAAATGCCCCGCATGAAGATGGGTAGCAGCTGTTCGTGATGCTTCAGTGGATTAATTTTCACGTTTGCCTGTAGTTTGGTGAAAAGCAATGGAGGGAGGAAAATGCTGGAAATTGCTTTTATTTACTTATTTATTATTTAAAAATTTTTTTAAGTTTATTTATTTTAGAGGGGGAGAGAGAGAGAGAGAGAGAGAGAAAGCATATGAGCAGGGCAGGGGCAGAGAGAGAGGAAGACTGAGAATCCCAAGAGGCTCTGTACTGTAGGCACAGAGCCCAACGCGGGGCCTGAACTCACAAACCCGTGAGATCATGACCTGGGCCGAAATCAAGAGTTGGACGCTCAACCGACTGAGCCACCCAGGCGCCCCTGGAAATTGCTTTTAAAATTGAGTAGGCTGGAGCACTGAGCTGACCTTCCTCTGTGCTTTGTGGGGAGTTTCTGTGGGTGTGGTACACACATACCACCGCGGGGTCCGCAGGTGTGGAGATTCATCGTAGCTACTGCTCACCAGACAGTCTAGCAGCTTGTGACTCAGGGAGAGAGAGAGGGCTATGGAAGAGGGGGTGAGTGGCCTCTCCAGAGAGCTGTCAGAAGAGAGGAGACAGAATGAAGCAAGAACAAGCTGCTTAGGAAGTCCACAGGGCGTAGAAACGTGTAACCCAGTGTGAGCAGGTAAGGAGGAAATGACTTAGCCTCTGCTGGGAATAGAAGTGTGGCTCTGTTGGCACTAGGTCCCCAGGAATGCTCACACATCCAGGTGTATCCTCTGCTTGTAAATTCTGTGTCCTCCACACTCCCTTCACCAAGCCGAGGAAGGCAATATTGTGCAATAAAAATAACAACAATATCAGGGGCGCCTGGGTGGCTCAGTCGGTTGGGCTTCCGACTTCAGCTCAGGTCACGATCTCGAGTCCCGCCTCGGGCTCTGGGCTGATGGCTCGGAGCCTGGAGCCTGCTTCGGATTCTGTGTCTCCCTCTCTCTCTGCCCCTCCCCCGTTCATGCTCTGTCTCTCTCTGTCTCAAAAATAAATAAACGTTAAAAAAATTTTTTAAAAATAACAACAATATCAGTAATAAAAGCTAACACATATTGAGTACTTATGTGTGCTGAGACTGTTGTCAGTGCATTACATGTGGTAGGTCTTTGATTTCTCCCAACAACCCTGTAAACTGGGTACCATAACTGTCCCTTGATCAAGATGCAGAAGTAGAGGCACAGAGAGCTTGAAAAACACGTCCAGGTGGCAGTGAAGGAGGGTTGGCCTATGTAGGGATTGAACGCATCAATTTTGAGGTCAGACCATGAGGTGCTCCATGTTTGGCTTTGGACAAATTAATTAACACAAATGAGTTTTAGTTTTTCATCTTTAAAATAGGACTAATGATAGTTCCTCTGTCCCAAGAGTTGTGGTGAGGATCAAACATCATTCTGGCATTTGTACGCCTGGTACATAAATTCATCACCAAATGGTCTACTATGAGCATTACTTCCTAGGATCTTTTAAGTCTTTTTCACTCTAGCTGCTCCCCACCATTTTCCTCCCCACATGCCCATACCATCTAAAACCTGTGTGCGTGCACATGTGTGTGCATGCAGACGTGTGCACTCCTGGCCACTGGGGAAGAAGAAAGATGGGGAAATGGGGCAGCCACTCAGAACTCAGGCTTGTGCTGGGACTTACGCAATTGGCTGTGGCATCCCTGGGGTGTCCTCTGCCTGCCACTTTTTGTTTGCTGATTTATTTTGATTTGACACACCAGGGCAGATGGCTGCGGGGGAGGGGGTGGGTAAGAGTCAATATTTGGTGACATGGGAATAATGCATTTGCGAAATTAATCAGCCTTATCATTTTTGGCTAGTTGCCGTGGCTGTGGAAAATCATGTGTCTTGTATAAATCAGAGTAAAGGGATGGCAGCACTTCCCTGCTCCTTGTTTTTCTTTATTCAAGCCTCCTGCCAGCGTTCCTGCCCTCCCAGTCAAGGTCATGCTCTCAGGCACCTTAGGTACTGCCAGCGGTGAGAGGCTCACCAATGGCTCTGGGTGGTGGGCTGGACTTAGTGCCTTTCAGGGGTCATGTGCATTTTAAAAGGGCAGTGGTTCAAAAACCAGCAAACAGGTTTGGAAAATAATAGAATCACCAATGTTTTGTTTTGCCATAAAAGTGCAGTTAAAAAAAAACTAATATTTATAAAAGGGTATTTTAATACTGAGAGGTAGGAAGAACATAATTTCAGAATAGAGGATAGTTCTTGAAATAGAAGAAATTTAGTTTAATGAAAAAACTCTCCATCATCTTTATTTATCATTTCATTGATGACTAGCGAAAGCCTCCTAACAGACTAGCCATGTAAGTGTTCTTTGTATAATATGGAGGCAAGAAGACAGAACAACTGAAATAGAGCTTCATTTGGAATTCAAGAGGGTATGATGACTGGAGATGTGGGGGCAGAGGCATGCTACTCGGTTCCTCAGTATTCCCAATTATAAAATGGGTATATCGATTTCCACCTCACTTCATGAGGTGATTCTGAGGCTTAACTAGATAATTTAGGTAGAAACAAATGGCAATCTCTTACCATATTTGAGGGGCCCTTGGGGGGGCAGTGACAGAGGTGTCTTTCAGTGGTGTCCCTAGTGTCAGCTGCATAGAAGGTGCTCAATACAAGTCTAGTGAATGAATAATATACAACAGGTCAAAGGTCAAGGGAGTGGCTGCAAGAGCAGGGAGTCCAGACAAGACCCGAGGGGAGGGCACTCCCAGGACAAGGGGCTTAGCTATTCCTCCTTCCCCTTTCCAGGCTGGCCACTGCATTATTCTACTTATTCATAAAGACTAGATACAACACCCAACAAGACTCTTAAAACTCCAGTAAACTTCAGCTTGGAATCTAGTTAATTTTCTTTTCCTCCAAGAGAACCATTCAACTTGTGACTGTTCTTAATGTTTGTGACACACTGGGTTAGGGTATTGACTTTGGAGCTGGACTGCCTGGGTTCAAACACCACTTTGCCCACTTAGGAGCTGCATGCTCTTTGGCCAGTTTCTTAACCTCTCTGTGCCTCAGGCTCCATGTTTATAAATGGTAATAATACCAGAACACTCCTCATATGTGAGGATGACATGAGTTAGTACACACCAAGTTCTTAGCATTATGCCTGGCACAGTGTAGGCACTCAGTAAATGCTAGTCTGCTCTTATTAATGCTCAGTGAGATTCCCTCAAAGAATAGGGAGTAAAGGGGCACCTGGGTGGCTCAGTGGGTTAGGTGTCTGACTCTTGATCTCAAGGTCATGAGTTCAAGCCCCACACTTGGCTCCATGCTGGGTGTGGAGCCTAGTTAAAAAAAAAAAAGAATAGAGAGATAAATTATCTTTTCAGTGTCCAAGTAGATCTCAACAGTTTTATATTTTGTGTGTTTTTAAAATTTTTTTTAAGTTTATTATTTTGAGAGAGAGAGAGGGCAGGTAAGCAGGGAGGGGCAGAGAGAGGGAGAGAGAATCCCAAGCAGGCTCCACACTGTCAGCACAGAGCCCAACGCGGGGCTTGAACCCACGAACCTGTGAGATCGTGACCTGAGTCAAAATCAAGAGTCAGGTGCTTAACTGATTGAGCCACCCAGGCACCCCTAGATCCTAGCAGTTTGCATCAAAATTTGAGAGATGTGTGGCTTTCAAGACTCTGATAATTGACTATTTTGATTTAATATTTTAATGTGTTTAAAGATAGATGGTGTCAATCAAACACAAGGGCATAGTCACCATGGAAACTAAGAAAAAGGAGAGGCCCCAGGACAAAGGTGGGTAGTGCCCATCTGAGCTCTGTCTTGGTTGGTAGTGGTGCCTGGAGAATTAACCCTCATCTTTTAAGGGTTCCCAACGTACTGTTAAGTCAGACTCTAAAGTAGAGGTGGTTGCCCCAGGCAGTCTTAACAGCTGCCACCTTTCACCTGCCTAACTCCTCTCTGTCCTGACTCAGAGCCACAAAACACCTTTCCACAGCCAGTGGGCTTCCCTTCCAGATCCACCTTCAGGAAGAGAATGGCATCATGGCCATGTGACCATGATCAGTTGCTCTGTGTCTACTCAACACCAAAGGTCAGATCATAGACCACAGTCAGGTCATTAAGTGAATAACTGCCACACTGGAAACCTCTCAGAAGACAACTGTCAGCCTTTTTCTTGAATTTCTGTAGACAGAAGCCTTTCTCTGTCAGCTGACATAGAGACAAAGGGGTACCTCCCAAGTCCGGGAAGGGCCAGCAGCCAACGTGCTATGCATTGCTGACAAGGGACAGACATTGAACACCCTTGAACAAGATCAGACCCACCTGCAACAAAAGTCCCCAGGTAGCTTTTCCTTCTCTCAATGAACTCTGCTGCTGAGCCTGGCAGATGCTGCGTGAGACTCAAAGGGCCCTGTAAGAATTGATTCGGGAAGTGAAGTAAGCCACATCAAGCTTTCGATTGTCCTGGAACAACAGTGACCACAACCATGTCTTTGGCCCCAGCTGTGTCACTAAATAGAAGACAACCTTAGTGACAGGAATGTGGGCTGGATCACCTTGGAGCAGCTTTCAAAATGTCCTCAGTCCTGCTGCCACAACAAGGTCTTAGCAGTTGAGAAGGAGCAAAAGGAGTTAGAGAACTTTCTTCTCTTCCCCCCACCCTCCAGACTTCTCATGCTCCAAGCCACCACTTGTGCTGCCATTCCAGCACAAAGGAATGGCAAAAAATGCCATTCTTCCCTGTCTCTGACATGCACCCATCCTCCAAAACTCAACCTGAACAGCAGAGCTGAGGAGTTTAGAGGCCCTGGATCCATGGTTCTTGATGCCTTCACCAAGAAAATTCCTTCCATCGCTTTACTTCATGGGCCCTGTGTTTTGAAAGGTTTTCGTCTCCCAGATGAACAGCATTTAATAAGTAACAATAAAATAATTAACCCAAGACTTATATAATTGCCAACTGAACTTTCACTTGGCAAATAACCATGCTGAATTCATATAATTTCAGCCCCAAACAAAGAAATTTAATGTTTTTTGCAGTCTGGGGCAACCAGATCTCCAGTAAATGTACCTTCAGGTAGGCTGGCTTTCTGGCAAAAAATTGCCCAAGGCATCTCAATGACTGTTGTCTAGGCTCTCTGGAGGTCTGCAGGCCCTCTAATGGGGACCGTCAATCCAACCTCAAACTCCTAAATTCATGTATTTGTTATATTGGGACAAATGGACAGGTAGTTGACATTTATTGCATTTCTACCATGGACAGGACATTGGGCTAGGCCCTCCTACGTATGTGACCTCATTGAGAATTCACATCATCTTTATGAAATAGGTGGTGCTATCATATCATCCCATTTCACAGATGAGGAAACTGAGGTAAGGGTAAGGCCATACAAATAGTAAGTGGCAGAATTAGGACACTGACCTGGGGTTTTCTTGTTTTGTTTTGTTTTTTAATGTTTTTTCTTTATTTTTTGAGAGAGAGAGAGAGAGTGGGGGAGGGGCAGAGAGAGGGAAGAGAGGGAGACACAGAGTCTGAAGCAGGCTGCAGGCTCTGAGCTATCAGCACAGAGCCCTACGAGGGGCTTGAACCCATGAACTGCAAGATCACGACCTGAGCCGAAGTTAGACGCTTAACCAACTGAGTCACCCAGGCACCCCTTTTCTTGTTTTGTTTTAAAAATGTTATTCAAATATAATTTATAGACACTCACCCACTTAATGTGCACAATCCAGTGGTTTTCAGTATATTCACAGAGTTGTGTAATCATCAGTACATTTTTAAAAACTTTCATCACCCCATAAAGAAACCCTGTACCTATTAGCAGTCACTCCCCATTTCCCCTGCCTCCTCCTCCTGGCCCTAGGCAAACACTCATCTACTTTCTGTCTCTGTGGATGGACTTGCCTGTTCTGGACATGTCATAACAACTGACCCCGGGTTTTAGACTCTAAAATCCGCATACACCAAACTCTAGTTGAGGGATCAAGGGAGATTACAAATCCTTTTCATAATTTTATACACTATTTCTTCTTTAGCTTTGAAAGTACACAGAATGCTCGAATGGTATATCCTCCTTGTTCAAAGCCCACAAAAATGCAAATATTATTCCATATCCGAGTGAAAAATGGCATGCAATTTTTTAGCTGTCATATAAACGAATTTAAAAGGTTACACTTGCTATTCTGCCATACCAGTCTTCCAGGCAACCCTGGAGCACTCTGAGAGACAAGACCTCTCTGTTTGTGCCCTCTGTAAGCCCTCCTGTCATTTGGGTTTGAGCCAGGTCACCATGGCTGCCTTAAGATTCTCTAGTGTGTCTCCCTCTCTGGGTTCAGAGGGTCCTGGCCTGGGAGGTATGAAGTCCCCTTCTACCTGAGAGACCTTTCCGTGTGTGTCCCAGCTCTCCTGTTCCATTCTCCTTAACCTTCCCTTACCTGCAAATTGCTGTTGGCAACATGATTTATTCTCTTGCCATCGATGGTAGGGATGTTTAACACCCATGTCTAATTGTTTTCCATAGAGAATTCCCCTCTTGTCAGTTGCTCTGTCTCTCCGATTCAGGTTCTCTTTTCCCAGGTGATTAATTATTCCTGCTAGATTTGTCCTTTGGTATCTCTGGGGTCTGTTCTGAAAGTCTATCTTAAGTGCACATGTTTGGCTTGCACCTTGGGTATCAGTGAAAACTGCTCACATCCAGGTTATAGTGGGGTTTAGACAGGCATGAGGAGTTATCACCTCATTCATTGACTCATTCATTTTTTTTCATTGGCTTGTCTGGAGCACTGTCGTCTTATCAGGCACTGGGGTGTGTGGGATACGGCCCCTCCCCAGGCAGTGCTCTTTCCACCAGCCCTCCTTCTCATTTGAAGGACAAATGCATGGCGTATCAGATATGGGTCTGAGCTGGGCTTCACGAAGCTTTCAGATAATCATGGGGCCTCTCTCTGGAGGGTCATATTTGCTGAATATTTCAGGAGGGAATTTTTTTCTTAAATCAAGGACTGATTCACTACAGGGAAAATTAAAAATTAGCATGATTTTAAAAGATGAAATATGAGATTTCGAACACATTTTTGGGCTTGTGGGGACTTTCTTTGACTCCACCCTCCCCCATTGCCCCAACCCCACCCATCAGACCCATGCCTAAACCAGCTTCAGGTAGACATTCATACCTCTTTGCTGAGCATAAGGGTCTCTAGGTCCAGGGAGATGAAGGAACCTCTTGATTCTGCTTCTCTTACTATTCATTTTGGAAAATCTGTAGACAAATCTACAATACAGTGTTTTGAACAGTATCTTTTTCACTGGGTCTTTCTGTCAGGCATCTGTCTGTAACAGTGAAATCCCTCTTTTCTCTAACTAAGGAAATCTGTGCATTGTTGGGCTCTAATTTTATCTCTTTGTCATCTGGGCCCATCTTTCTTTTTTTAAGATTTTTTATTTGTAAATAATCTCTCCACCCAGCATGGAGCTCAAACTTGTAACCCCTAGATCAAGAGTTGCATGGTCTACTAACTGAGCCAGCCAGGCACCTCCCCACCCCCAGGCACATCTTGCTTAATAGAAGGCTCTGTCTTTATCTGTTTTTTTTTTTTTTTTTTTCTTTTAATGCTTATTTATTTATTTGAGAGAGAGAGCAGGGGACAGGCAGAGAGAGAGAGGGAGACAGAGAATCCCAGGCAGGCTCCACACTGTCAGTGCAGAGCCCAGCGTGGGGCTCGAACCCACAAACTGTGAGATCATGACCTGAACCCATATAAGAGTTGATCGGATTGCTTAACCGACGGAGCCACCCAGGCACCCCTGCCTTGTCTATTTCTAGCAAATCTGTCTTCCCCGAGGGGCTAGAGGATTTAAAACCAAACTCCCTCCTTTGTATTAAGAGGTCATTTGAGCCATTATGATACAGGTTTGAAAACCACTCTCATAAAAGGGTTCGTTCATAAGAGAAGTTTGATCAAGACTGTCTAGTTCGATGACTTTGGAGCTCTCTCCTCTCCATTTGAGCTCACTTTTAGCTTGATTCAGATCTGGACCATTGATTCTTTGAGTTTCAAGTGTAGAGTTTCACATTTCTTTTTAAGTGAATGGAATTCAATATGCCTTTTCAGTGAATTATTTTATGTGATCATAGAATAGATGACATCACTTCCTTTATAATTATTTTTATACATCTCTGCCTACTCAGCCTTACGATTAGGTACAAACCATAAAATGTTGGAGGTGGAAGGAGATTTAAGATCATCTAGATTTAATCTCTCACTTTACAGATAAGGAAACTGTGAGAAGTGAGGTGATTCAGAGTTACACAATTACAACAGATTAAGTTTCCTTATAATTTTCCTCTGCTATGTGAAAGTAGAGAGCCTTCCTATGAAATCTTTCATAAGCAGAAGTGGTGTAAAGCAAAAAAAAAAAAAAAAAAAATTACCATTAATTTACATGGAAAAATTGAGCATTCCCAGGCCTTAAAAATTAACCTCCTTTAGGCTTTTCTGATACTTTAGGACACATTTTGCTAAGGGAAGCACAAAATAACTGAGATAAAGCACAGATACTCCGCTTGACCCTGACATGCTGAGTGTAGTTCCCGGAGAAGGCGCTTGGTGGCGCCACTCTCTTTCTCTGCTCTAGCGCACCCTACCTCTGGAATGACACACTGCAAAACAAATACTAAACACTAATTTCGTTTCCCCCCTTTTCTGTAGAAACAAAAATCCCCTTTATATTTCTTTTGGTCAGCAAAAACAGGTACCAATGTTGGTTTTTCTTTAAAAAAAAATTTTTTTTAAATGCTTTTTATTTTTGAGACAGAGAGAGACAGAGCATGAACAGGGGAGGGGCAGAGAGAGAGGGAGACCACAGAATCTGAAGCAGACTCCAGGCTCTGAGCTGTCAGCACAGAGCCCAAAGCGGGGCTCGAACTCACGGACTGTGAGATCATGACCTGAGCTGAAGTCAGCTGCTTAACCGACTAAGCCACTCAGGCACCCCGTGTTGGTTTTTCTTTCTTTCTTTCTTTCTTTTTTTTAATATATGAAATTTATTGTCAAATTGGTTTCCATACAACACCCAGTGCTCATCCCAAAAGGTGCCCTCCTCAATACCCATCACCCACCCTCCCCTCCCTCCCACCCCCCATCAACCCTCAGTTTGTTCTCAGTTTTTAACAGTCTCTTATGCTTTGGTTCTCTCCCACTCTAACCTCTTTTTTTTTTTTTTCTTCCCCTCCCCCATGGGTTTCTGTTAAGTTTCTCAGGATCCACATAAGAGTGAAACCATATGGTATCTGTCTTTCTCTGTATGGCTTATTTCACTTAGCATCACACTCTCCAGTTCCATCCACATTGCTACAAATGGCCATATTTCATTCTTTCTCATTGCCAAGTAGTATTCCATTGTATATATAAACCACATCTTCTTTATCCATTCGTCAGTTGATGGACATTTAGGCCCTTTCCATAATTTGGCTATTGTTGAAAGTGCTGCTATAAACATTGGGGTACAAGTGCCCCTATGCATCAGTGCTCCTGTATCCCTTGGGTAAATTCCTAGCAGTGCTATTGCTGGGTCATAGGGTAGATCTATTCTTAATTTTCTGAGGAACCTCCACACTGCTTTCCAGAGCGGCTGCACCAATTTGCATTCCCACCAACAGTGCAAGAGGGTTCCCATTTCTCCACATCCTCTCCAGCATCTATAGTCTCCCGATTTCTTCATTTTGGCCACTCTGACTGGCGTGATGTGATATCTGAGTGTGGTTTTGATTTGTATTTCCCTGATAAGGAGCGACGTTGAACATCTTTTCATGTGCCTGTTGGCCATCCGGATGTCTTCTTTAGAGAAGTGTCTATTCATGTTTTCTGCCCATTTCCAGTGTTGGTTTTTCTTAAAAGCAAAGTGGTGCAATGTGAACTTTCCAAAAGTGGGGAATATCTGTAATTGTTTGATTAAAGCCGCACTTTGGAGCCACTTGTGTTGTAAGTTGGGGGAAAGTGTGAGGAGGAAGAGAAAGTTTGATATATCAAAGTCAATGACAGAAAGCAAATTGGAACATTGTGTGGCTGGTGGATGTCAGAATGGGGAACTGGAAGGTACCAGATAATCAAAACTAAAGATGGAGTGCAAACAGGAGATGGAGGTGAACAGTCAGCATGGGGAGTCACCAAGAGCTGGTCAAGTGTCATGGAGCAGAACTGTGAAAAGATCCTGGGGGATCCATAAGCTGTGTTCTTAACTGCATGGATTCCTCTCACGGGCTTGCCTCTTTTAAAAGTATGTTTTCTGTATTTTTTTTTTAATTTTGTAATTATATACATATATAATTAAGAAATCTGGGGCGCCTGGGTGGCTCAGTTGATTAAGTGTCCGACTTCGGCTCAGGTCATGATCTCATGGCTTGTGAGTTCAAGCCGCGCATCGGGCTCTGTGCTGACAGCTCAGAGCCTGAAGCCTGCTTCAGATTCTGTGTCTCCCTCTCTCTCTGCTCCTCCCCCACTCATGCTCTGTCTCTCTCCCCCTCAAAAGTAAATAAACAATTAAAAAAATTTAAAAAAAATCAAATAGTGCTAAAATGCTTATGATATAAAACAGTAGTTCCCTGCCCAACCCTACATCAGCTGCCAGTCTTTTGCCAAAGGGAACTGCTTTGAAATTTTATCTGGTTTTTCTGGGAGTTGCCTTCCCATGTTTAAAGAATAGGCATACGTTACAATTTTTAAATGTTACAAGAGATGAAGATTTAATATCTCCAACTTTCTTTCCACATCCTCTCCCCCAAATTTTATCATACTTTTAATTGTATCAGTAGTTAGTATTTGCATGATTATAGCTGCAAATACTCTTCACTGCAGGTTGCATCTTCTCGCCACGTGCTCCATCATGTAATCTATCATACCACCCTTTGCCTGGGTCCCCTTCTTTTCTGAATGCTCCTTCATACCTCCCTGCCTTTTCCTGCCCTAACTGTGGAATTGTGCCCCTCTAGGCCTGCCCCACAGGCATCAACCTGGCATCTTCTCTTATTGGCTTTTCTAGGTTGGATTTACTGTTTCCAGGTTGCCACGTCTTCCTCTTTCTTGGCTTACTTATTGGTCTTGCTGGTGCGTATCCTCTAGTCACTTTCTAAGAAAGAAAATTTCATTTTCTGAGTCGAATTCTGTCATCCCACTTGATTGACGGTCTGGATGTAGAAGCCTAGGTTGGAAATTTATTTTCTTTAAAGTTTTGAAGTTGTGGCTTCATTGTTTCCTTGCTTTTATGGTTGCTGTTGAGAAGACTAGCACCATTCTGATTCTCATTCTGTTGCAAGTTGTTCCCCTGGAAGATTCTGGAGTCATCTTTTTATCCTTGGTGTTCCAAATTTTCACAGTGTGGGAAGTCTTTTTCATTTGTTTGCTGATCGTTCAGAAGGTTAAGTGTCCTGACACCAGAGTCGGATGGCCTGGATTCAAAACCTGGCTCCAGCAGGTGCCAGCTATGGTGCGGTTAGGTTACCAGCCTTCTCTGTGCTAGTATCTTTGTAAAATCATGAAGAGCCTCATGATATTGCTGTGAGGATTAAAATAAATAACACACATGTAGTGTTTAGAGTAATCCTGGCACAAGGTGGCAACTCAGCACAAGTTTTTGCTGCATTGAAACAGTCACTGCCAGCATTCAGTTCTCTAGACTGCACAGGAAAGTGTGTCGTATTCTATTATGTATCTCCCCCAATAGGTCTAGCTGCCATTCACTGATGGCTGCATCCAGGAGGATCACTGGCACCACAGGCCAACATTCTTCAAGGCCTCACAGCGGAAGTTTTGATCATTGTTGACTTCTGTCTCTGTCAACACCAAGCCTTCAGTGGCAGCTGCTCGGATCCTTCCTGGCACTGACAGTCATGATTCAACAGGGATTCTCCTAATTCCTCATGCCACCTGTCTTTCGCCACCTGCCCTAGGAATTCCTTGTTCCCACTGAGGCATGAGACCCTGTGGGTCCGCTCAGCACCCACGTGTGCCTGCTAGCTTCCAGCTGAGACACTGCAGCAGACACGCAAGCATATGGGTGTGTCATTGGCTCACGCCCACCTGCCCAGCCACTATGTTGCTCCTGCCACTGCAGTGGGATCCCTTGGTGGCCTCTGGAAGCTGCCTCAAGGCCTCAAGAAGTGCAGGGGAGGGAGGGTAAAAATCCCATCTAACCAATGACAGTGGGAGGCAGGAGATCAGGTCTCCTACTTCCTCCTGTTTGGAAGGTGAGGAGGCCAAAAAGCAATCTTCTGTGTTTGTTACCCATCCATGGCCAGCCTCGGGGCACCTTCTCTTGTATTTGTTCCCCCTCCTTTCCTACCTTCCTCCTTCTTTTCCCTCCTTTCTTTCTTTCCTGCAATTGCACTTCCTGATGAAGAGTTAGCAAGTAAACTGGTGCCTTTCATAGGCAACCCAGACTAAGACACATTGATTTCAAGAGCACGGGCTCTGGAGCTGGACTCTGGGTTTGAATCCTAGTCCTGGCCCTGCTGACCACAAGGCACTGGACAGTTACTTAACCTCTCTTGTGCTTCAGTTTCCTCATCTCTATAATGGGATAATAACAGTAGCTACCTCACAGGGTTATTGGGAGGAGTAAATGAGTTAAAACTTATAAAACACATAACAAACGCCCAATTAATGTTAGCTATTGTGGTTCAGTTATGTGAATTTTTCAGTATCATTTTTTTGACAGTTCTTTTCTTGGTTCTCTGTTTTCTAAAGTATCTCTTAGGTCAATATTGGTCTTTCTGAATCAATTCTCTCTATGGCTTTTATATTTTCTGTCATATTATCCATGTCTTTATCTTCATGTCCTACTCTATGAGAGATACCATTTTCTTTATATTTTAAGCCTTCTATTGAGGTTTTATTTGGGAAACCAGATTAAAATTTCCAAGATTATTTTCTTCTGCTATTGTTTCACTTTGATCATATTTTCTTCTTTTGGGGAGATGTTAAAACAACAAAATTCAACCCTAGTAAATTTGAAGATCTAATTGGCTTTCTTAAGTGATTCATGAATGGATCAGCATCCTAGCCAGCAAGCTCAGAGATGCTCCCAGGAACTGCACAAATGCGAAGCTTTCACAGGAAAGAGGGTGGGACAAGAAGTTATTAGCAAAAGAAAAGAAAGGACTGTTTCAGTCTGTGTCACCTTTCCTTAGGGGAAAGGACTGGGGTCTCATTAGGTGGATTACCTCATCTTCCTTTGGGGGATGGAGAAGGCCCATGTGACAGATTACCTCATTGCTGCTGACCAGAAAATTCCTGACTGACCGGTTAAGACTGCATTTCTGGGGGAGGCTGAAACAGTAATTAGGTTAGTTATTAAGCCCCAGTTTGGTGACATGGCCTAGCATAAGTTATTATATTTGGGGGCTGATTTTTTTTTTAACAGGAGGAAGAGTATGTAATGTTTTCTTGTATATTTAAGGATCGAATTAGAAGTTTCAAAGGTTCCCCCCCCCCCCCCCCTATTTGACATTATTATTGATAGGGGAAACAAAGACAAATGAAAAATTAAATTTCCTTACTGCCTGCAGCCCACTGACAAGTCCTTGAAACAAGCAGACTGACATTCCTCTAGGAGCTCAGCTGCCTCGATGATGACACTTTGCTAGGGGCAAAAGAGAACCTTAGCTTAGCATTATCCCAACCTCCAGGATCCTGTAAGTCTACTTTAACATATAAAAATTCCTCTGGAAAGTTCCTTTATATCAACCCCCCCACCCACGATATATGTTGGCAATCATACTTCAAGCTTATGGCCCCCTGATATACATCTGAAGGGTCTCAGGACTGAGTTTTTACTAAACAATAATAAATGACCTTTTCCTAACAGCAGCTAGCCCCTCAAGGTCCTGGAAATTTTGCTTCCAAAATTCCTTATAGGTTTACGGTATCCCTAACCCCTTCCCTACCTGAAGGTTTATAAACAGTCACCCCCACCCTGTCACAACCCCAGTGCAGCTCTTTCTGCCCTTTGGTCCTGTCCCTGTGCTTTAATAAATCACCTTTTTGCACCAACAAGAATTCTTTCTTGGCTGTCAGCTCCAGACCCCCACCACTCCAAAACCACATCATTACCTATTCATATAGGTTTTTTTTTTTCCTGTCTATATTGGTCATTTTCAAAGAGGGGAGGGGAGATTTCCGGGAAGAGTGGGGAATTTCCTCCAATGATTGATGATCCTTGGTTGTCGGTTTATATTTAAGACTGTTGCATAAATAAACTGATTGGAAGTTCTGTGAGTTACGTTTGTGTATGGGGCAGAGGGGCACAGCGAGGGCAGCATGTGGGGGTCCTTCCCCTGAGGCTGTTCCCTTTCTCTGGGGAGGAAACTTCCCCTTGTCTGGGGTTGGGATGGGGCCTGCAGTCAGTGTCCAGGGCAGAGGAAGGCACCTGGGCCCCAGTCACTCCATCTGCAGACTTTCAATCACTCCTACTATTTTCAGTCCAGATGACTTGTACCTGCCGTTTCTAAGACTGATACCTTTCCCTTTCAGTTTCTGCACAGGTCCCCTTGCCAGGGCCACTCTGCCAGCTGCTGGCAAGGGCTAGGGGTTGTCATTTTCCAACCTTCGGTGACAAAGCCGGCTTCCATTCCTCTGGCATGCCTGGCCGCTCTGAACTGACGGTCCCCACAAGTTCCAAGAGCTTTCCATTCACCAGCTCCCCACTTTCTAGAAATCAGCTGCAGTCTCTTTCCTTTATGCCTTCCTGTTCTTTCATCCTTTCCCCTACCCCCTTTTCTTTCATTTGAATGGGTCTTTAATCAGAAGAACTCTGTCACCTCTTTTGAGAGGCCTGTCTTCCACCATTTAAAAGGGAACATTATATGCCCCAACATGACCAACGGAATAGTTTTCAGTGCCTGATCATTCACTGCAGCAGAAAGAAGGTGAGCCAAAAATGAAGCTTTTTGGAGGGGCTCTTGGGAGCTTCTGTTGTGGAATCCAACATTTCTTCTCCATAAGCCTGGGCTTGCTCACTGTTGGAGCTTCTCCTCCCCTTGGGTATGCTGATCCTTGTCCAACTTCCTGTTCCTTTGTCTTAGTGACAGCATTCCCCTCCCATCTCACCAGGTTTTGCTTTTTGTTCCCAGATGCAGCAAATACAATTCCAGTTAAACTTGAACTTCAGGTAAACAATGGATAGTACTTTTAGTCTAAGTCTGTCCTGTGCAATATTTGGGACATACTCATAACCACAGTATTTTTGTTGTTTATCTGATATTTAAATGTAACTGGGCATCCTGTATTTTATCTGGCAACTGTATCCAGGTGGCCTTTCTTTGATACTCAGAAGGTCAAGGTAGGCTTCACTCAGCAGTACAAAAGGGCTTTGTCTTCACACCATTTCTTGTCTTAAAGGGACCTACAGCTATTTACATAACATATGGCAGTCTCACACTCCGTGCAGTTGTAAATTAGAGCCTGCTTATTCATTGTCGAGTTAGGAACTCAACCATATTTCTCAGCTGTCTTCGCTTTCCCAACCTCAGATTTCATAAATAAATGTGTTGTTCTAATAGTGTTTGTGCCATTGTGTCGCCTTTGTTCATTGTCTGTACACACTTGGGGCCCCGGGGCGAGATGGCCCTGCCATCCTACTGTGACACTGCATCCACAGCCAGCATGTCTGGGTTATTCTTCGGAGAGTGTGAAGGTAATTCTTACCAAATCTCAGTTTTTAAGAACATTATTACCACATCCCGTGGGGTTCATCATTAACAGGTGCTGACAGGTGACAGGTGTCTGGAGAAGGATTTGTTAGTACTTTGTGCCCAAGGACACAAACTTGATGGAGGACACTTGTCCTACAGAAAAGCTAAATTATGATTGAACCAATTACACGAAAGAACACAGGAAATGAATAGAATGAATATAAACTCCTCGGGAAAGCAATTCACAAAATAACATTAATGTTTTCATCTAATCCCCATTGAATCATCCTCCTTTTTTAGGTCATTTCCTTAAAGATACTCTTCTTTTTAAGTTATAAACCTGTCTGCGTTATTTCACTCCCGATTCTCTGTCAAGAACTCCCCTAGGTACATTCCTGAGGAGATCCAAGGGGGTCAGCTATTAACAGAGCGGAGCTAAATATATCCCTTCTGGGAGCCTCCAGCGGTAACTCCAGAGTTGGCATCCTCTGTCAGCTGGAGTTGATTTCCTTCCTGCTTCCTTTCCAGCTGGCAGGGCTGCCTCATCAGGGGCCTCAAGGGTCAGCCTCAGAGGTTGGCATGATGAACTGAGAGACTTCTTTTTTTTGGGGGGGGTGGGGGTGGGGGAGAGCACAAGTGGGGGAGGGGCAGAGAGAGGGGCACAGAGGATCCGAAAAGGGCTCTGTGCTAACAGCAGACAGCCCAGGGTGGGGCTTGAACTCATGAACCACAAGATCATGACCTGAGCCGAAATCAGACACTCAACCCACTGAGCCACCCAGGTGCCTGGAACTGAGAGGCTTCTTAAAGGTTCTATTTACATGACGTGGTTGCCTCATTTGCTCTGCATTGCCACCACACCACACACATTTGTACTTCTCTATATATCCTGCCTTCATGTGAAACATAAAGCATACCCCTGACCTAGCAGCAAAGACTTATGCTAAAGGAGTGCTTTTATACAGAGGATTTGCGGGGTTCATCAAATGGTGGGGATATTTTGCCTCCCCACTCCCTCCCACCCCCATGGAAAGAAATGAAGGTCTTCAAGCAGAGAGTCTGAAATGGAAAGTTGGATATATATATTCTTGGTTTTCTTGGGACTAAGGGGGTTTTCCTGGGACAGTTTAGGACAAACCAGGACAGCTGGTCACTCTCCATCACCTTCCTCATCCACCCTTCACCATTTGTTCTTGGACTAGCTGAGAGAAGGAGAGGCAGGGAGATAGGTCACCGCCTAAAACTGAGCTTTGGGCCAAACAATCCAGAGGTGTAGGGGGTTTCCCATGAAAGCAACATAAGGAGGTGCCAATAATTTTTTTGGAAAGTATTTGTGAGAAAAGGAACCTTAAGAGATTAAAGGGGAAAATGTAATTGCACTTCTCATTTGTAAAACCCCTGTAAAGAGCTATTCAAAATGTTTGTTAATAGCTTGTTTGCATTTTTCTATTTTAGAAAATGTTTCTAGTAAATTAGAAATTGGAAATTTTGTGATTTTAAGTCTTAGGGCTTGAACCCAGAACCATAATCTGCAATTTTCACAAATTCTCTAACTACCCTTGCAGACTTTACAACCCGTGGCACTCTGCCTCCACCTGGTGGCAGTGTACGTAAATTAATCTTGGCCACCACTCCAACTTCCATTTTTTGTACATGCCGAGAGCCTTCCTTTTGAGGAATTGAATCTTAAAAACCAAATTATAAAGACACCAATTTGTCTCATATGATACAATTGTCCTTCCTGTTTGGAATGCAGGGTCAATGTTGAGCACACACTATGTTTTTCTATTTGCTTTATACCTCTTCCTGTGAAGTCCTATAAGCCCATGAAGCCTCATAAAATAATTGATTACCTTAATCTCTTAGAGAGCATAAGAATATTATAAGTTGACACTAGGAAGTGCATAATTTGTGAAACTATTATAAGTGTGTAGATCTTAAATTATAATAATCAAATAATACTTGTTAGAAATTAATTGATCAAACATGGGTCATCATAACCATTATCACACTGAGTTTGACAGTTCACATTGGGGGACTTGATTGTAATTGCTTTTGCACAGGTAAATCTCCCCCCCACCCCCCACTTTTTAATATTTTTCTCTTCTTATTTTGTTGCTTCTTCAGCATGTGAAATAATTGCTAGAGTTCATGGATTATTTTATCATTGGCATACTTTGCGGAAGCAGAAGACTCAAACCTCACTTGTGCATATTCCTCATTCTTTGCGGGAAGTCATTTCACTTCCCTAGGGCTGGGTTTCCAGGTGTGTAAGGTTGAGATGATAATTATGTATGTCATCAGCTTGGTGTAAAAGTCAAATACTCATGTGTGTGGGCATACACAGGTGCTCTGTTATCCAGATGTTAGTCTCAGGGGCTTATTATCACTTGTAAATTTAAAACAATGTTTCCAGATATTCCTTCCTAGCTCCTGGCCCCCTTTTGCTCTCTGTTTAGATCCCAGGACTGAGCCTCCCTGGAATATCGCCAGGAATCCTGACTCCCTCTCAGTGAGCTGGCCTTCATCCCTGCCAGCACCTCCCACAGGCCCCTCACACTCTCTGCTCATACCCCCCAGCCTCTCTGTCCCCCACACCAGATGAGAGTCACTTGTGCCTGAGGAGAAGGGGCACGGGGCCTGGACTGGGTGAGGAGTCTGTGGGGTGGGGGCCGCCATGGTGGGTGTGGGTGGCACCAGGGTTTGTTGCCACAGAAGGAGCAGCTAGAGCTAATGGAAATAGGGGAAGTACGGGGCATGGGGAAAAGAAAGGTGGTCCTCCCCCATCCCACCCTCCATCTAAGTCCTCTGACATGAGTAAAATAATTAAACTTTAGGTCTAATTTTAGGATCAATCTGTTCCAGAGAGAGGAGAATCCTGTATCTCCCTGCCCCTCTCCCCCATCACAAAAAATGGGGCGGGGACGCATAAACACTCTATCCTATCTTCTACCTGCTTGTGTGACTGATGTTCCTTCAGTAAGAGGCAGGCCTCTGGCTTCACTGAATGAAAGATGTGAGAAAGTGTTCTGGAAACGCAGAAGGACCAGGCTGGGGGTAGTTGAGTGGGGGTTGGGGGCTTGGGGGGCTGCAATAGGAAAAGAATCCCAGATGGTAAGGTTTGCACCCACTCCTGAGGAAGTAGATTTCAGTCAGTTGAAAAATGGAGTGTGAGAAAACATGGTCCTTTCCAAGAAAGGCAAATGCTATCCTGTCCATCTAAGCCTCCACCATTCCCTCTTCTGAGCTGTGTCTGGGCCCCTCTCCACATGTCACCCTAACCCACCCCCCTTTGCACAGAGGCACAGACAGTTGGCTTGTTTACTGGCAGGGCTCGTCCGGCAAGCACAGGATCGTGTGGCATGCATTTTTGGAGAACCACTTTGACGACATGCCTCATCTCACTAACCTGGTTTTATTTTTGCCTTCCTTTTGATTTCTTCATGAAATAGAAAAAAAAAACCACTCCAAAACCCTGTCAAATCTTTTTTTGAAATGAAGTTGAGGTTTCTGGCATTTGGGTCATTTTTATAAGCATTCAAACTCACTGCAGCTGGCAGGCTCTAAGTGCCTCCTGTAACTCTCTTCTGTGTAATGTAGCCATGTAGGGTTTACTTCTTGGCTTCTGTGCCATTCCCACCCTTGGTGATGCAGTTTCTGAAGGAGAAGGAGGAGGGGGACGGGGAGGGGGATGGGGAGTGGGAGGAGGAGGAGAAGAGAAGGGGAAGGAGAAGGAGACAGAGAAGGAAGGAGAAGCAACAACAGCATTTCCATCTGCAGATCCTCCTCCTGCTGCTGAGGCTCATGCTGTCTGGGCAAGAGCACATGTTGGGTTTCAAACCTTCTAGAATAAAGTGGCAGTCTGCCCTCTCCTGTCTGGAGTCTGAGGCCTAAACCCATGGAGGACCTGCTGGGGCCATGTTTGGAGAATGGTTCATCCTTTCATGGAAGCACAACCTGTGGCCAAACCTCGCTTTAGCACATCTGACATTGGAGAGGCAAGGCCCACCGCAAGCACCTGCCAGGTGTATGTCCAGACTCTCCAGGCTGTGGGGGGTGGGGGGCTACATTGGAGGAGCCAGAGCACCTGGGCCCTGTCTCCAGTGTGGCTGGCAGAAACATTCCTGAGTACAGTGTGCCTTCACAAAATATTTCACGTGAGGTTTACCCATTTAAAAAGCCTTTCTGTGTTTGTGAAACCATAAATGGGATACTGTCTACTAGCTCATGTAACACCTTTCATATAAAACCCAAAGGAAAATCTTTTGCAGGAGATTAATGCCAGAAAACATTTTGTCTCTCTAGATAAAATTCTGGTGTGAAAAAGAAAATTAAAACTATGTAATCCATTACATTTTCCTCCAAGTCCTGGGTGTCAGAAAGCTTAGAGTGAAAGTCATTGTCCAAATGTCCGCACTTGCTCAAGTCAGGTGGCTGAGACATATTTTCCTTCAGCTGTTTTTAAAATTACATGATCTGCTTATTTGTCCATTGACATATCTGTCCTTCCATCAACCTATTTTTTTTTTTTTGGATTGAGTTTTAATCTGTAAAAATGCTCAAGTCCTTGGCAGAAGCAGATATGAGGGTACAGACTAAACTTGCAACTAATTCCTCAAGATGTGGAAGAAATGGCCAATTCAGAATTGCAAAATTTCTTCACATAGTACATTCAAACATTTTTCAAGCATTACATGGTGAAGCTAGGAGACTCACAAATGTAGAATGGGACCAATTTTGATTTTTTTCCACAGAAGTGTTGCACTGGGTGAGTGAGGGGGTACAGTGTTGCAGGGCCAGCAGCAGTGGGGCATATCTGGGGTGGGGGAGTAAGGGTGCCGGCAGCCACATTCTAAGGGACTATTTCTGTTTGTGAGACCTTGACTGTCTTTTCCTGCTATAGTTCTAACCCACGCTCTTGGGGTTAGAAAAATTGGCTTTTCTACTACAAAGCTGTAATCATCAAGACAGTACAGTGTTGGCACAAAAACAGACACATAGACCAATGGATTAAAATACAGAACCCAGAATTGGACCCACAAATGTATGGCCAACTAATCTTTGACAGAGCAGGAAAGAGTATCCAATGGAAAAAAGACAGTGTCTTTAGCAAATGGTGCTGAGAGAACTGGACAACAACATGCAGAAGAATGAAACTGGACCACTTTCTCACACCATTCACAAAAATAAACTCAAAATTGATGAAGACCTTAATGTGAGACAGGAAACCATCGAAATCTTGGAGGAGAAAACAGGCAACGACCTCTTTGACCTCAGCTGCAGCAACTTCTTACTAGACATGTCTCCAAAGGCAAGGGAAATAAAAGGAAAAATGAACTTTGGGACCTCATCAAGATAAAAAAAACTTCTGCACTGCAAAGGAAATAATCAACAGAACTAAAAGGCAACCAATGGAATGGGACAATATATTTGCAAGTAACATATCAAATAAAGGGTTAGTATCCAAAATCTATAAAGAATTTACCAAATTCAACACCAAAAAACAAATAATCCAGCGAAGAAATGGGCAGAAGACATGAATAGTCACTTTTCCAAAGAAGACATCCAGATGGCCAACAGACACCTGAAAAGATGCTCCACGTCACTCATCAGGGAAATACAAATCAAAACCACACTGAGATACCTCACATAGGTCAGAGTGGCTAAAATTAACAACTCAGGAAATAACAGATGTTGGTGAGGATGTGGAGAAACAGGAACCCTCTTGCACTGTTGGTGGGAATGCAAACTGGTGTAGCTGCTCTGGAAAACAGTGTGGAGGTTCTTCAAAAAATTAAAAATAAAATTACCCTATGACCCAGCAATAGAACTACTAGGAATTTATTCAAAGGATACAGGAGTGCTGATTCATAGGGGCACACGTACCCCAATGTATATCGCAGCACTATCAACAATATTTTCCAAATTATGGAAAGAGCCCAAATGTCCATCAACTGATGAATGGATAAAGAAGATGTGGTTTATATATACAGTGGAATACCACTTGGCAATGAGAAATAATGAAATCTTGCCATTTGCAACAACGTGGATGTAACTGGAGGGTATTATGCTAAGTGAAATAAGTCAGTCAGAGAAAGACAAATATCATATGTTCTCATTCATATGTGGAATTTGAGAAACTTAACAGAAGACCATGGGGGAAGGAAAGGGGAAAAAATAGTTTCAAACAGAGAGGGAGGCAAACCATAAGAGACTCTTAAATACAGAGAACAAACTGAGGGTTGATGGAGGGTGTGGGGAGAGGGGAAAATGGGTGATGGGTATTGAGGAGGGCACTTGTTTGGATGAACGCTGGGTGTTGTATGTAAGTGATGAATCATGGGAATCTACTACCATAGCCAAGAGCACACTGTACACACTGTATGTTAGCTAACTTGACAATAAATTATATTTATAAACAAACAAACATTAAAAAAAACAAAAAAGAAAAGCTGGCTTTTTTGCTTCTAGCCAGTTTTGTGAGCTCCCTGGTATCTTGTCTGTAGATTTTCTTTCTCTTTAAATAAATCATATTGAGTTTCTATTGCTTGCAGCCAAGACTGCTGATGCCTCTCTTCCAAATTAAGTAGTTTAGTGATTTGCTTACTTAATCAGCATTCCCTAAGCAACACACCAATGTGAGGTAGGCATTATTTCTCTTCATCTTATGGATGTAGAAATCGAAGCTCATGAGATTTGTTTTGAAAATTAATATTATAATCTAGTGTTTGGTGGTTAAAGTGGCATTTTTCATTTCTTTATGATCTTCCTGTGGGCAGAAGTCAACATTTCACCTCAAACCCTGGAGAATTTTGAGGTCTCCTCACGAGGAAAATGCCTATGTGCAAGACTCCAGCAATGAGCCACCCAGTTGTAGTTGTGCCCATTGTCCAGAGGGAACCAGGGTTTGATGACCAGAAGACCCTTCATCTGTAAGAACTACAAAGATCCCATATGTGGGGTTTTTGGTGGGATCTTTCTTGACCAGCGCCACTGGGTGACTAAATGGGGGAGTGGGAGATGATTTTTCAAATGAATTCCACTGAAACAAAGCTCTTCTTCCTCTGGTATTCAAGGTTAGGCTTAACCTTTCTCCCTCTTCTGGGAAAAGAAAGAAAAGCAATATCATTTGCTTGTAAAAGATAAAACCTTTACTTCCCACAGTCCTGGGGGCAGGCAACTGGAGATTTGTGATTGTTTGATGAAACTATGTAGACAACCAAGTAAAGGCAGTTCTGCTAACTTGAAGGTCCCTCTTCTGAAGGGCATAGGCAATAAAAGTCCTCCTGGCTTTTGAAGCCTTCTTGATGAGTATGTAACAAAGGAAGTAGAGTGGGGAGACTGGATAGGAGAAACTGTTGGAAAACTGGTGGGAAACTGGTGGGAAAGGATAGCCTTTCTGGGAGAGAGACCAAAGCTTTTCTGGAATCATGTGAGTTGCTGGTAAGGGCAGGGGTGGACTGGGGAGGAGAAAATGTTCTCCGGCTACATTCTTCATTTTTAACAACCTGCAAATGAACTACAGAACATTGCAGAAACTCTTAACCTGACACCCCCTCTGCCTGTTGTTCTTGTGTTTTGCTATTTTCTAAGTCTACATTCTTTTGGCACTACAGCTATTTCCAGTTATCACCATCTCCACCTTTTGGGGAAGTAAGTTTGCTCCACTGACAGTCATGTCATTTTTCAGTTCCCACTGTGGAAAAGGTAAAGATAGAGCTGGCCTATGATGCGTAGGGACTCAGGCATCATCAGGTCCCTCTCTTGACCATTATGTATTGGCTTTATGTTTTCCTATTACAGATGAAATCTCTCTACTCAGCAGGGGATCTGGCTACCAGCAGCTGTAGGTTCTTACACTCAGAGCTTTGCTAACTTTTTCCCCCTAGTTCTAACTTTTTCAGCCCCCAGAAGGGACTCTAAGTGGCTTGGATCAGGTCATATGTTAATCCCAGGCCAATCATTGCAGCTAAAATAGCCACCTTAAAAGATAGCCACTCTGATTTGGGTCACATAATACAGTGTGGAATGGGATGGAGGGAAGGTCACTTCCCCCCCTTGCCTCAGTGTCCACAATTACAAAGTGGGGAAATTGGTTCGCTGGATCTCAAAGACAGTTTTCAATTTTAAAATATTCCATCATGGTGTCAGGTGCTTGCTGGCTCTTGCTTCCTGATGTCTCGTTTCATAAATATGCCTCTGAAAAGACCTGGAGATACATGAAAAAGAATGAGGAAGATATTTACAAATTGATTTGGAGTAGATTTCGGGACATATTGTTGAGTAAAAAAAGTGAGGTATGACAACGTATATTGTACAATATTCTTTGCCCAGAAAGATGGGAAAGTGTGTGTGTGTGTGTGTGTGTGTGTGTGTGCATGTGTGCACACGTGTGTTTTGCAAAAAGAAACACAGGCCACAGGAAGAATAAACCAGAACTGAAGTGGAGGGAATAGGTATGGGAGCATGTGAATGTCTTAGATACTTGAAAAAATAAATTGAAGGGGACAGAAAGAAGCAAACTCTAAATTGTAATACAGTTTAAAAAAATGAATCTAGCTGTATATAATATCAATAAAATAACCACACAGAGAAAAGAACTGATTTCATTGAGGAGGGCAACTGTTGGGATGAGCACTGGGTGTTGTATGGAAAACAATTTGATAATAAATAATATATATATGTATACATATATATAAAATAAATAATTTATAAATATTATAAATATGTAATATAATATATATAAATAAAAATTAAATAAATAAATAAATAAAATTTAAATAAAATAAAATAAATATGAATATATATATATATATATATATATATATATATATAAAAGAACTGATTCAAGTAAATTTTGATATGAGGGTCCTGGCTGACCATCCCTTAATAGGATGTATTCTAAGAATAAAAAGAATTCAATGGCATCCAAAACTTTAGTTTTGTATTTAAAAACTTTAGTTTTTAGTATTTATTGGGTATTAGGAATGTCAGCATTATAATTTTGAAACTATAAATAATATGGGAAAAAGGAAATAAGTAGACATAATAATATTATTAGGAATCAAAAGTTTACTATAAAATAAATGAAAATAGAAAATAAAAGAATTTTTAAAAACCTATATTCAATTTGAATATATGAATTCTTGAAAATATATTCTTTGAATATATGAATTCTGGAATCTATATCTATATCTATATCTTTGCCCACTTGAAAACACTTATAAGTAATGACACTTAGTTACTATGAGCATACTTACTGCTCAGATCTTGACGTGAATATTATTCTGCATTAAAAGGAAACAAGGAAACAAGACTCTTTGGAGAATGGTTGAATTTAGATCCAGGTAAGGCAAATGTGAAGTGAATCAGAAATATTTTATATTGCTAGATAGCAAGGAGGAAGTCAAAAACCCATGTGTTCTTATGAAAAGGATACAAGATCCACCTTAATGGGGCTCCCTCTAGCCAAATTTGGGACCATTTGGACATCAAAAAGAATAAAGAGAATAACTGATTACATACTAAATTTTAAATTTTTTTTTTCAACGTTTTTTATTTATTTTTGGGACAGAGAGAGACAGAGCATGAACGGGGGAGGGGCAGAGAGAGAGGGAGACACAGAATCGGAAACAGGCTCCAGGCTCCGAGCCATCAGCCCAGAGCCCGACGCGGGGCTCGAACTCACAGACCGCGAGATCGTGACCTGGCTGAAGTCAGACGCTTAACCGACTGCGCCACCCAGGCGCCCCAAACATACTAAATTTTAAAGGAAATTCATGAGACCATAGTAATATAAAGGAGAGGAAGAAGGAAAGAGGAGGGGGGGGGGCGGGCAGAGAAACACACACATGCAGAGTAGAAGAGAGAGAGACAGGGAGAGACAGAGGAAGAGAGAGAAGAAATAAAAAAGTAAAGTTCATCTTTACAGAAGAATGTTAGCTAATAAATATAGAAGGGAGGATAAAATGAGGCAATCCCTGCAAACCCAATGTAATGATGAATTCAGGTGAGGATCTCAATGGTGTTAAGACACTTAGGTGAAAGGTTCGTTCGTATGACATCAAAGTGTTATCCCACAGATTACTAATGACAAAGCAGGAGAAACAGCATCTTTACTTTGGAGAGATCTGGCCATCACCACCTTAACCAAGGGTCAAACTTAACCTGACAGCTACTGGGGCAGCCTGACATGAACCTGCTCCTGGTGGGAGGCAACATGAAGAAGAAAAAACTGCCCATGAAGCATTCTTGTCTGAGGTGTTTAACCTGAATGTGACAAGTCACCAGCCCTAACTTTCAGTGTACAGAAAATATAGAGGGAGGAGTGTGCAAGATTTTATGACAGAGAAATAGCCATATCCAGAATGTGTGAAATGTTCTACAAAATAACTGGACTGCTCAGAAAGTGAATGCAAATAAATTTTTTAAAAGGAAGGAAAAGAAAGAGAAGTGTTGTCCAATATGTTAAAATGTTAAAGTCTAAAAACCTAATTGACTGGAAGAATTTGGTACAATTACAAATATGAATGCAAGCTGGATGTTAGAGTATATGGAATTATTGTCATTTTCTAAGATGTGATTATGATATTGTGGTTATATGGATGGATAGGTGATTGGTAGATTGTAGGAGATGATAGATAGATAGATAGATAGATAGATAGATAGATAGATAGACAGATAGAACAGACAGAAACAGAAAATTAAAGCAAAGTCAGCAAAATGTTCACAGTCGGTGAAACTAGATGAAGAGTATATTTCTTTCCTATAGACTTGAATTTTTTCCCAATAAAACATCAGGGGAAAATGCCTGACTGTATAACATCTGACTTGGAAGAGTCCTTCGATTTTTATCTTCTAAATCTTTCAGTTTGTGAATTGTAAAATTAAAACCCAAGGAGGTAAAACAGCTTGCCCAAGGCCCCAGAGTCAGCAAGCAAGAGAGCTCAGCCTCCAGTTATTTTCCACTACTCTTTGCTGTCTTGTGAAAATTATATTCACTTTTAATGTAAAATTCTTTTTAATCTCTTCTTGTATTGCACTGGCTTCCATATTAAAATGAGTTGGGGAGGGGAGGGCACAGTGCCATCCATGCCTTGTCTCTCTCTCTCTCCCTAGGGCCCTGGTTTCCACTGCTTACTAGACCTGAGACTCTGGATCACAGGACACCCTGGCTGTCTCCTAGATGGTCTCACTTAGCCCCCATCTCAGCTATCAGGGTTTCCCAGCCTCCTTGTTTCATTAACTTGGTGCCACTCCCACTGACCTGGCTGAGTCATGTTTCTTAATATTCTTGGGCTGATTTTTAAAAAGCTTCTTTGAAGTATTGAAACAATGCTAATATAACCAAGTCAACATAATCACATTTGGCCAAGCTAATAGGAAACCTCAGTTTTAAACAAAAGGTTATACTCAGGGCAATATCTTCCTACCATTTCCAGAAAAGTGGCCTGCAGCACACCTATCTATAAATACAACTACAAGGCTGAGACCATTTTGCAAGTTAGTGACATCATGAAAACAAAACATTTTCCAATCAGCCTTTCTTCTCCCGTAGGAAGGGAGATGGTGGAGATACTACTCTCTGGAAATGAAGCGTAAACCATGGGGCTTACACCTGCCAAGGTGGAGGAGGAGAAACCACTCAAGGATCTTTAATAAGTTTGGATTGAACCACTCTGCTAGTTGATACCTTCCCCTTTTTTCATTTGCATTTATCATTACGTTTTCTCTTTCCCATTCGGATGTGCCTACAGTTTACTTTTGTGTGTGTGGTTGACTGAAACAAAGTGATTGTTATACTTCATGTGTATTGGAAGTTTGGTATAGAAGATTCTAGACACCCAACTCCTCCCCCCCCCACCTAGTTGTTGCTTACAATGAACCTCTTTTCAATGAATATCTAATGAAGGTAGCTGTTAAATAAAAATGAATGTTATGTATAAAATTGTGAAATGTTATTTTCTACCTTGTAAAGAAAAAACATACCAGTGTGGAATGTATAATTTATAGTCAAGCTGGAAGACTGTGGTAACTCAAATGGCATCAGGCATGGAGTGGGCAGAATCTAAAGTCACCAAGAAAAACTGGAAGATATTCTAGAGATTGCAAAATAATCCTCAGGAGTTCAGTGTGTTTGCTGAGTAAGGTCCTTGGAAAAACATTCCTGTGGGTTCATATTATTGGCACTCCAAATGAGAGACATAATATCTTTTCCTGAATTTATTGGGCTGAGTTTCTCAAGTCTAGTGTGTTGTGTGTCTGCTGCATATGGCACTCTAAAATTAACTTGAAAATAACAAGCTGCTGGCCTGGATTTTATTTGGTCTGTGCAACATTTTTGAAAATCAGAAATTTGCACATAAACGCCCAGATTCCCAACTTCTCTCAACATGTTGGAAGATCTGACAATAGTGGGCTTAAATTTCTTCCCAGTAAAGGTTGTCTCCCTTGGCCATGAACTCTGTGGTTTGCCATAGTCCCTAGAAGTCCCTGTTGTTATATACCCAGGCAATTTTATTTAATTTTTTTAAATGTTTATGTATTTTTGAGAGAAAGAGTGTGAGTGGGGGAGGGGCAGAGAGAGAGGGAGACACAGAATCAGAAGCAGGCTCTGAGCTGTCAGCACAGAGCCCAATGCAGGACTCGAACTCATGAATGGCTGAGATGATGACCTGAGCTGAAGTCAGATGCTTAACCGACTGAGCCCCCTTGGCGACCCCCAGACAACTTAACTTAAATGGCTAGCTTCTGTAAGCATCTGAGTTTGAGACCCACATTATCTGTTTTCAATTCATTTAGATAAAATAATTTCTTTTGACAAAAATGGGTATTTATACCTATTAAGTCACCTCATGCGCTCAAGGCATGAAATGCCTTACGAGACATTTTATATTGCATTATTTAATTTGCTTCTCCTTTGAAAGAAGTATAATTATTATAACCACTTAAAACCATAGGATTCTGAATCTTGGAGAGGCTGTGTAACTTGCCCATGGTCACACAATTAGTAAGAGGCAGAGCCAGGATTCAAACCCAAAGACTATGCTATCAGATAAGTGAGGCAAAAGAGAACATTGAAGTTGGAATAATCTGCAGCTAATTTCCTTGAAGAACAAGAAAGCAATTATAGTAGCGTACGAAAGACCACGAGTCAAAGACCCAGGAACCAGGATTGAGACAGACTTGCTTTTCAGATAACCTTACCACTTATTATTTTGTAACCTTGGGAAATCTCCTTTCCTCCATTGGCCTGTTTCGTAATTTATAAAATGAGGGTAGGAAGGGTGAATAAGGATACCTCTAAAAGCCTCTGACCTGTCTCGCTCTTTTTGGTACCTAATCAGAGAAAGGATTTGTTCCTTTTCTTTGGCTCCCTCTGCTGACATAGAGCAGGAGAACACATTTGTTGCCCAAACCGTTTCAAATTTAATTCAACTGTTCATTGAGGGTTTGCCCTTTACAAGGTCATGGTGGGAACCTGGTTACCTGGTCAGAAAACTTAGACCAGCGATTATTATGAGTTACTTCCTGATTGCTGCTGAGAAGAGCAAAAGAAGTGAAGGTCTAAAGTGATTCAAGATTTTATTATATACATGGAAATCATAGAATCAGAAAACATCATCATTGTCACCATGGGAATAATGAAAGCTAATATTTATTAAGCACAGAGAATAGGCCAGTTGCTATCTAAAGTACTTTATCTACTTTCATTGCCATTTTATTCTTAAAGTAATTCCATCAAAGTTGTTGTTTATTATCCTCACTTTGTACTGGGAGGGAAATTACAATTCAACCCCTTCCTTTTTCAGAAGAAATTGAGGCCCAGGGATATTAAGTGATTTATCCAAAATTATATGGCAGCTGACTGCTGGGAGAGCTAACACTAGAAGCTGTCCAGAAATATTTGTATTTATTTTGTTTTGTCCAGCTTCTTCAATTTAAAATCTGGCTGAGGAGATGGAATATACCAAGGAATAATTAACAGGAGGAGGTGTATAATTAGAAACTTAGTTTTTGAGGTTGAAGGGCGCCTTGGAGTCTATCCAGTATGATTTCCTGTTCAGACAGAAGCTTCTCTCCACACCCTTGACAATTGGATACATAGCAGTTGAGTTGAAACCTACCCCCAGTCCTAATTTTGTGCGCTGGAGCTACACAGGGTATATTTAAGCTGTCTTCTGTACACAGTCCTCCCAAAATTTGAAAACTCTTGTGAACTATAAGACATCATGTCTGTGCTAAAATCTCCAAATGTATTTGTCTTTCACCTTATATATAAATTTTATTTTATTTTATTTTTTAAAATTTTAAAAATTTTTTTTATATATTTTTGAGACAGAGAGAGACAGAGCATGAACAGGGGAGGGGCAGAGAGAGAGGGAGACACAGAATCTGAAGCAGGCTCCAGGCTCTGAGCTGTCAGCACAGAGCCTGACGTGGGGCTCACACTCTCAGACTGTGAGATGATGACCTGAGCTGAGGTCGGACACTTAACCAACTGAGCCACCCAGGTGCCCCATCACCTTATATATAAATTTTAGAATAAAATTAATTATAAACTTCATTGCCTTCCTGCAGTGGACTCCAAAGATGGGCTCCAACGAATGATTCCTCCTAGTATTTATGTCCTTATGTAGTCCCTCCCATCGTGAATTTTGGCTGTTCTTTGACCTACACTGAATGGGCAGAAGTGACTGTGTCAGTTTTGGTCCTAAGCCTTGAGAAAGTCTGACACTTCGAGTCATTGTGCTCCGTGGAAACAAGCCAACATGTAAAAAGTTTAGCTGCCCTGCTGGGGAGGAAATGCCTGGGAGGATAAGATAGCGTGTGGAGAACTGAGGTGTCAGCTCTGTGAGTGAAGACGCCATCTTGAATGTTCCTGCCCAAGGGCCTCCAGAGTGCTTCAGCCCCAGCTGTCAACTGAGCAACTGCAAGAGAGATTCTGAGCAAAACCAAGAGAAGAAACACACGATTGAGACCAACCAACACACAGAATCATGAGAGATAAGAATAAAATTTATTAAGCTACCGAGTTTGAGTGGTTTTATACCAATAGAAAACTGAAACAACCCACTCACAAAATATTTCCAGAACCTAAATTGGATGTCTAATGCTGAGGATGGAAAGAATAGTGTCTGTTTATCCTGGCACTATTAACACTGCCCCAGACTTATTTTCCATTTAACAATCATATCATCAGATTGAATGTGTAGTTAACATCTCTAGCATCTGTCACAGGATGGCTGTGTGCCTACTTCTCTCCAGTGTCTTCCTTAAAGGTACTATGGACCTAAATAAAAGATTCTGTATCTTTTTTCTTCATAATTTTTATCTGGTCTGCTGTGACTCAACATTCCAACCTGATGAGATTTTTAGAAAAAATTTTTTGCACTGTTATCTAATAATTATCTCTTTTGTCCTCTGCAATTTGACAAACATGCCATACATATTTTATTCAATTCACTGATAAAATTGTTGACTGGGCTAGGCAAATTCAGAGTCCTTCAGCAGGGCACTGGAGGCCTCCTGATGAGTAGGTTTGTTCCACTGTTTGAGCAACACTTTTAGGAAACGATCATTCCAGCTACAAGTCTGTTTAGTCTGTTGTCCACCAAGCTGTTTTTCTTCTTCTTTATTCTTTACAGTGACATTGTACAGCATTTGCCTTCCCTGAACTTTGTGGGTATAACTTTCCAGTAAAGTGGTTTAAATATAGTCTGGCATGATGGGCTGTTAATCAACTCATGTAGGCTCCTAACAAATACCACTTTATTTTCTACACAATCATAAACAACTTGTTTTGGAATCTGAACTGCACGGGTCTGGTAGTTAAACACATCTGGGTTTAAATCCTAGCTTTTTATTGTGAGCTACATCAAGTTATTCAGCTTCTCTGAGCCTCAGTTTCATCTGTCAAATGAGGATAATAATACCTTCTTTAGGGGTTTTATGTGATGATTAAAATGAGATCATGTGTGGAAAACATTTAGTACCATGCTCCTCTTGTGATTTCTCAATACATCTTGCATTTCATTATTGTTCCTGTTTTATTATCGTAACAATAAGTTGTTCCTCAATCTGCGGTTTCTAAAATTGACCTCTTTCTTTTCACTTTTCTGAAAATTTGAATAATATATGCCAATCCCTAGTTTTATGGCACTGTGTTGAAGAATATAGCAAAAATAAAAATAGTACTTCTTTTTATCTGCCATCTGTTAACATTAACCATCTGCCCGAAGCTGTAGGCCTATCGCTTTTTTTTTTCTTTCTGCTCAAAACAGTGATTAAAATGAGTCCCCCGCCCCTGCATCTAACTCATACCTTTTGTGTTCCTAACCTGTTTCACATGGTTCAACTCATGTGGGGCTCCAACCTCCATCAGACAGACCCATTGGAGCCACTCTTTTGCTTCTTTCATATTTTGCATAGGTCTGTTATCCTGTCATAGTTCTGTCAACTCAGGAGTAGGTTAGGCCAGACCTAGAAGTTATTAAGCTCTGCCAGAATGGTGTGTAGAAAGCCACTCAACACTAAGAAGTCATTTGCTCGCGGGTTAGGGAGCAGGGCTTGGAGAAGCAAGAGAGCACTCTAGTCATGAGGGAACTGGGGCACCAGAAAGGGAAATGGAATAGAATTATAATAGCAAGGACCTGGATACCAAGTCATAGGATGGGGCGCAAGGCTGACATAGTGAGATACTAAAAAGTATCAAGTCCAGGGTTCCTTACATCTCCCCTCTAAAACTGGTGGTATCAGGGCGCCTGGGTGGCTCCGTCGGTTAAGCGTGTGGTTTCGGCTCAGGTCATGATCTTATGGCCTATGAATTCGAACCCTGAGTTGGGCTCTATGCTGACAACTCAGATCCTGGAGGCTGCTTCAGATTCTGTGTCTCTGTCTCCCTCTCTTTCTCTCTCTCTTCCCTGCCCCTGCTTGCATGCTCCCTCGCTCTCTCTCCCTCTCTCAAAAAAAAATAAACATCAAAAAAATTAAAAAAAAAATTTTAACTGGTGGTATCAGATCTTAGGTCTGAGTTGAATCTGTAAGTAGGATTAGGTGGATCCAGTGGTGGGGGTAATTACTGCGCTGCCCCAGCACAGAGCCAAGTGAGATACTGAGATGTCCTCCAAGAGAATTTCCAAGATTCCTGACACTTGCTTATCCTATCCAGTTCTTCCAGCTGGTTTTGAATTAAATCTTGAAGAGCCTTTCTTTTACTGATTTCTGAGACTTTTGAAACATTGCCATATTGTAAGACTAGATAGAAACCTATCAGATACCTTTCTTTCAGCAGGATGATAATATTTGACTACAGCTGAGTGGGATCCAGGTCACTGGTGACTCTCTGAGTACTCAATATGTCAATTTTATGTTAGAACAGATCTGATTAGAATGGAGAGAGGCAGTGATGGGTTACACTTCACAGGGCAGTCATTTTTAATCCACTTTAACAACCTAAGGGAATGGTACTGGTTATAATCCTTTGGCTGTCTGCAGCATCAAGGTGCCCTTAAATGTCACTCAAAAGCTATCTAAGACTTTTGCCATTTCTTAATCTTTTTTAAAAATTTTTTTAATGTTTGTTTTTGAGGTGGGGCGAATGGGGGAGGGGCAGAGAGAGAGGGAGACACAGAATCTGAAGCAGGATCCAGATTCTGAGCTGTCAGCATAGAGCCAGACACAGGGTTTGAACCCATGAACTGTGAGATCATGACCTGAGCTGAAGTCAGATACCAAACCGACTGAGCCACCCAGGCGCCCCCATTTCTTAACCTTTTAAAACAAAACAAAACAAAATATTCCCTTCCCATTGTTTTTAAAAGAGGTGGAGAAGTAAAGAGATGGGGAAATAAACCTCACCTCCTAGAGATAACATCTCTTAACATATTGGAGTGTATTTGAGCTAGCTTCTCTCTGCCCTCCTCTCCTCCCTAGTCCTTCTTTCTTATCCTCTTCCTTCTCTGTCTCTCCTTAGACCTCAAGGGCAGAGAGTTGAGTTATTTACACTTCTCAGTCACGGCACATTATCAACATTCACATGTCCTTGGCTTTGCTTCTATTTTATTTTATTATTTTCCCCCTTCATTCTGAGTCTTTATCCCAGTCCTCACTCCCGCTAAGGGTAGCCATTCTAAGATGCTATATTCTTGCATTTGCATATATCATTGAAGAATATGTTATATTTATGCATTTTTAATTTACACAAATAGTGCTTACTATAGATCTTGTTCTCACTCTTTTTATTTTTTAACTTGACACTGTTTCTAGGATCTATTTAAAGTGCGAGATGTCCATCTGGCTCATTGCTGCTAACTGCTGCATGATGGTTGATAACATGCATCCACCACATTTCATTTCCCTGTCAAAAACAACACAGTAAACATCCCCATGCATATGTCCCTATGGATCTGATTATCAGAAGTATAGGGACAGGAGGGAGGTGCTGAATCACAGGAATACAAGTACCTACTACAACTAAATGCTTCTAGGTTGTTCTTTAAATGGTCATGATAGGGGTACCTGGCTAGCCAAGTTGCTAGAGCATGTGACTCTTGATCTTGGGGTTATGAGTTCAAGCCCCATGTTGGGTGTAGAGCTTACTTAAGAAAAAGCTAATCTAAATGGTCATAACATTCTTTTTTATTGAGAGATAATGTGTTTCCTGTAAAATTTGCTCTTTTAAGGTATACCATTCAGGGGTTATAGATTACTCACAGAGTTGTGCATCTAATTCCAGAACATTTGTAGCACTTCCAAAAGAAATCTGGTATATATTTGCAATCACTCTCCATTTCCTCTTCCTCCAGACCATGGCAACCAGGTCCTGAAAACCCTACTGTCTGACTCTATAGATTTTCCTGTTCTGGACATTTTGTATACATAGAATCATATTATGTGTGGTCTTTTGTGTCTGGTTTCTCTCACTTAGCAAATTGTTTTCAATGGTCATCCATGTTGTAGCATGCATCAGTACTTCATGCCTTTTATGGCTGAATAATATTCAATTGTATGGACATACCACATTTTATTTTTCCACTGATCAGTTGATGGATGTTTGTGCTGCTATTTGGTGTAATGAGTAAGTGTCTATGAACATTCATGTGCAAGTTTTTGTGTAGACATTTTTGTGTAAATATTTTCAATTCTCTTGAATATGGACCTAAGAGTGGACTTGCTATGTCATATGGTAACTCTCCTTAATCACTGAGGAACTTTTTCTGAAGCAAACGTGTCATTTTACATTTCCACCAGCAATATATGAAGGGTCCAGTATCCAGACATCCTAACCAACACTTGTTGTTGTCTAGCCATTCAAGTAGGTGGGAAGCAGTATCTCATTGTGGTTTTGATTTGAATCTCCCTAATGATTAATTATTTTGAGCATATTTCTATGTGTTTATTGGGCTTTCTATGTATTCTATGTGCTTATTGGCCATTTATATATCTTCTTTGTAGAAATGTATATTTAAATCCTTTGTCTGCTTTTAAATTAGTTATTTGTCCTTTTATTATTGATTTCTGTTAATTTTTTATATATTATGGACATAAGTTCCTTATCAGATGTATGATGTGCAAATATTTTCACCTATTCTATAGACTGTCTTTTCACTTTCTTGATGGTGTCCTTTGAAACACAAGTTAATTTTGATGAAGTCCAGTCTATTTTTTTTCTTTTGTTGTTTATGCTTTTGGTGTAACCCATTGTCTAATCCAAGGTCATAAAGATATAGGCCTATGTTTTCCTTTAGGAGTTCAATAGTTTTAACTTTTACATTTAGAGTCTTTGATTCATAATGGATTAATTTTTGTATATGTTGTAAGACGTGGATCTAAATTCTTTCCTTTGCAGGTGTATATCCAGTTGTTTCACTATCATTTGTTGAAAGAAACTTATTTCTCCATTGAATTGTCTTGGAACTTTTGTTGAAAATGGATTGACTATAAGTGTGAAGGTTTGTTCCTGGGCTTTCAATTCTATTCCATTGTTCTATGTCTATCCTTATCCATACTGTCCTGATTACTTCAGCTTTGTACTAAGTTGTAAAATCATGCAGTGTAAGTCCTTCAACTTTGTTTTTTTCAAGATTGTTTCGGGAGTGTTTGACAGTGTTACCATTAGTATTAGTTTTCTATGGCATGTATAACAAATTGGCACATAGTGGCTTCAAACAACACAATTTTGTTATTTTACAGTTCCATAGGCCAGAAATCCCACATGGATTCACCGAAATCAAATCAGGATTGCATTCCTTCCTGGATGCTCCAGGGAATAATCTATTTTCTTTTTTAGCTACCAGAGGCCACCCTCATTCCTTGATTCATCACATGCTTGTCCATCTTCAAAGCCAACAATGGTAGGCCAAGTCCTTCTCATGATATTCTCTCACTTCCTCTTTCTTCTACAGTCACATCTCCTTCTCACAATGTTTTACAGTTTTCAGTGTACAAAGCTTGAAAGCATTTTGTTAAATTTATTTGTAAATTTTATCCTTTTTGATACTATTATAAATGGAATTGTTTTATAATTTCATTTCAGATGGTTTGTTGCTAGTGTATAGACATAAAGCTGATTTTGGATTCTTGATCTTTTATCCTACACCTTTGCTGAACTTATTTATTATATCCAATAGTGTTTTTTAATTTAAAAAATTTTTAATGTTTATTTATTTTTGAGAGACAGAGAGAGACAGAATATGAGCAGGGGAGGGGCTGAGAGAGAGGGAGACACAGAATCTGAAGCAGGCTCCAGGCTCTGAGCTGTCAGTACAGAGCCTGACATGGGGCTTGAACTCATGAACTGTGAGATTGTGACCTGAGCTGAAGTCAGAGGCTTAACTGAGCCACCCAGGCCCATGATATCCAGTAGTATTTGTGTGTGTGTGTGTGTGTGTGTGTGTGTGTGTGTGTGTGTGTATGTGTAATCCTTAGGATTTTCTACATACATGATTCTGTCATCTGGAAATAAACACAGTTTTACCTCTTCTTTTCCAATCTGATGTCTTTTACTTCTTTTTCTTGCCTAATTGTACTGGCTAGGATTTCAAGTAAAATGTTGAAGTATCTGAGTAGACATAACTTATCTTGTTCCTGATCTTAGGGGGAAAGATTTCAGTCTTCCATCATTAAGTATGATGTTGGTGTGTGTTTGTTGTAGATGTCCTTTATCAGGTTAAAGAAACTCCCTCCTATCACTAATTTATTGAGTGTTCTTATTATAAAAATGTTTTAGATTTGTGTCAATTGATTTTTCGGCTTCTACTAAAATGATCACGTCATTTTTGCCTTTTATTCTATTATGGCTTATTACACTGACTGTTTTTCATACATTGATCCAATCTTACATCCTTAGGATAAATCTCTGTGATCATGGAATATAATTCTTTTTATATGTTGCTGGATTCAGTTTGCTAGTATTTTCTTGAGTATTTTTGCATCAATACTTATAAAAGATTTTAGTCTGTAGTTTTATTGTAATATCTTTGTGTAATTTTGGTATCAGGATAATTCTGGTCTCATAGAATGAGTTGAGCGGTGTTTTCTCCTCTTGCATTTTTTGGAAGAGTTTGTGAAGAATTTGTACCAATTCTTCTTTAAATGTGACGTGGAATTCACCTGACAAGCCATCTAGTTTTGGGTTTTTCTTTGTGGGAGGTCTTTTGATTATCAATTTAATCTTTTCATTACAGGTATGTTCAGATTTTCTATTTCTTCTTGAGTTAGTTTGAATGCTTTTTGTCCTTCTCAGGAAATTTTTTTTCAAAGTTATCTAATTTGTTGGTATATAGAAGTTCATAGTATTCCTTTATAAATATTTTTATTTCTGTAGGTTCAGTAGTTATGTTCCTTCTTTCATTCCTGATTTTAGTAATTTGAATCGTATTCCTTTTTTCTTGGTTAATCTAGCTGAAGTCTTGTCCATTTTGTTGATTTTTTAAAGAGCCCATTTTTTCATTTTGTTAATTTTCCCTATTGTTTTTCTGTTTCCTTTTTGTTTTGAAAGTTTTTATTTATTTAGGTAATCTCTGTACCCAATGTGGGGCTTGAACTCATGACCCTGAGATCAAGAGTCATATGCTTTTCTGACTGAGCCAGAGAGGCACCCCTGTTTTCCTGTTTCCTATTTCACTCATTCCTACTTTAATCCTTATTATTTCATTCCTTTTGATTGCTCTTAAGGTGTTTTTTTTTATTCCAGTATAGTTAAAATTGTTCCGAATTTAGTTTGATCTTCTTTTTCAGTGTCTTAAGGCAGAAGACTAGGTTGTTGATTGGAGTTTTTTTTCTTTTAACATATGCATTTATAGCTATAAATCTTCCTTTGAGCATTGCTTTCACTGCATCCCATAAATTTCCATATGTTATGTTTTCATTTTCATTCATCTCAATGTATTTTCTAATTTTCTTTGGATTTCTTCCTTGACCCATTGATTATTTAATAGTGGTTGTTTAATTTACATGTACTAGTGAATTTCCCAAATTTCGTAGCTATTGATTTTTCATTTCATTGTGGTCAGAGAACATATATTGTATGATTTCACTGCCTTTTTAAAATGTTTATTTATTTATTTTGAGAGAGAGTGTAAGCAAGAGAGGGGCAGAGAAAGAAGGAGAGAGACAATCCCAAGCAAGCTCCACACTCAGTCTAGAGCCCCACATGGAGCTTGATCTCAGGACCTTGAGATCATGACCTGAGCCGAAATCAAGAATCCAACACTTAACTGATGGAGCCAATCAGGCACTGCTGTATGATTTCAATCCTTTTAAATTTATTGGGATTTGTTGGCCTACTTATAGTCTGTCCTGGAGACTTGTCCTGCTTCATGTATTTTGGAACTCTATTTTCAAGTACATGTATGTTTACACTCCTTAGGTCTTCTTGATGCACTCTTTTATCATTTTTAAATGTTCTCTTGGTTTCTAGTAACAGTTTTTCATTAATACCTATTTTTCTGATATTAGTAGACACTTCTCTTTTGATTACCATTTGCATGGTGTGTATCCTTTTCCATCATTTTACTTTCAACCTATGTTTGACTTTCAGTATAAAGTGCATCTTTTGTAGACAGTATAAAATTAGATGATATTTTCAGATTGATTCTGCCAATCTCCATCTTCTCACTGAAGTGTTTAATCTATTTACATTTAATGTAATCATTAATAAGGTAGAATTTACAATTGCTATTTTGTTATTTGTTTTCTATATGTCTTATGTATTTTTATTTTTTTATTCCTCCATTATTGCCTGCTTTTGTGTTAAACATATTTTGTAGTTCAGTATTTTCATTCTTTTGTCTCTTTTACTATTTTTTGAGTTATTGTCTTAGTGGCTGTCCTGGAAATTACAATAAATTTATTAATTTATAACAACCTAGTTCTGATAAATAGCCACTTGATTTCAATATTGTAAAAAAACCCTAGCTCCTATACAGCTTCATTCCCTCCTCACTTCATGCTGTTGTCACACAAATTACATACTTATACATTATAAAACTATCAATAGAACCATGTAATTATAGTGTTATAGTTATGTTTTAAAATATGCCATGTGAAAAAAAGTTATAAACAAAAGACATGTCTACTGCCTTTGATATTTACCTATGTAGTTACTTTTATCAGTCTATTTCTCATGTGGATTTGATTACTGTCTAATGTCCTTTAATTTCACCCTGAGAGATTTCCTTTAGTATTTCAAGCAGTGCAGATCTATCGGTGACAAACTCTCTCAGCTTTTGTTTTTCTGGCAAAGTCTTAACTTTTCCTTTATTTTTTAAAGGGTAGTTTTGCTGGACATATTTTTGCTGGACATAGAATTCTTGATTGATGTCTTTTTCTTTTATTACTTTGAATTTACTATCCCACTGACTTGTGGCCTTTATAGTTTCAAATGAGAAATCATATATTAATATTTTTAAAGATTTCTTGTACTATTTACATACAGTGAACTGCACAGATTTTTCAGTGTAAGTTTTGACATGTGTATACATTTATATAATCTTTAACCCAATCAAGAAATTTAAAACTTTTATTTCCAGAAAATTTTCTCTAGTCCTTTTATAATCAATACTGCTGCCCACCTCTGCAGCAAATAATACTCTGATTTCTTTTTCCTGCCCTTGAGCTCATTAAAAGTTGAACCATACAGTATGTACTTTTTATGTCTGATTTCTTTTACTCTGCATGTTTTAAAGATTTATCCATGTTATGGCATGTATTAATAGCATGTTATTTTTAAAGTTTGTTTGTTTATTTGAGAGAGTATGAGTGGGGGAGGGGCAGAGAGAGAGGGAGAGAGAATCCCAAGCAGGCTCCACACTGGCAGTACAGAGCCCAACGCAACGCTTGAACTCATGGACTGTGAGATCATGACCTGAGCCAAAACCAAGAGTTGAACATTTAACTGACTCTGCTACCCAAGTGCTCCTTTAGCATATTATTTTTGATTATTGAGTAATGTTTCATTGTAAGAATATACCACAAATTATATATCCATTTTCTTATTGATGGGCATTTGGATTTTTTCCAAATGAGGGCTATAATGAATAACGATGCTATGAACATTCTTGTATAAGGCTTTTTGGAAGACATATTTTGTTTTACTTGGGTCAATACTTGAGAGTAAAATGCACGGTCATGGAATATATGTATGCTTAATTTTATAAAAAAACACTTTTACAGAGTAGTACCATTTTACACTTCCACTGATAATATGAGTTCAGCTACTGTTACTAAGTCTATTTTGGAATTAGCCATTTTAGTGCCTGTAATTTAATACATTATTGTGATTTTAATTTGAACTTCATTCATATTCTTATTGGCCATTCATATATATTCCTTAATAAAGTGTCTATTTAAGTCCTTAGCTCATTTAAAAAACATCTGTTTGTCTTTTTTATTGAGTTGAAGGAGTACTTTAGATACTCTGGGTACAAGTTCTTTGTTAAGTATATGTATTACAAATATTTTTTCCCAGTCTGTGGCTTGCACATTCATTTTCTTAATGGTACCTTTTAATGGGTAGAGGTTTTACATTTTGCAGAAGTCTGATTAACCTATTTTTATTGTTTTATATTCTTTTACAAGAATTCTTCTAATCCTAAATTTGTAAATATATCCTCCCATGTTTTCCTCTAGAAGCTTTAGCCTACGATCCATCTTGAATTAATGTTTGTGTATTATGTTACTATGAAGTAGGAGTCAAGATTTCCTTTTTTTCTATTCCTTTATTCATTACTATTTTTTGAAACCTGTGTCCTTTCTCTATAGGATTACATGGACTCCTTTACTGAAAATCAATTTACCGCATAAATGTGGATCAAAGTCTGTATTCTCTATTTTGTTTCATTAATCTATTTGTCCCTCCTTAGGGACATGCTCTGTTAATAGCACACTGTCCCTGGCTGTATAGAAAGTACTGAAATCAGAGAGTATAAGTCCTCCAATTTTGTTCCTTTTTTCATTTGTTTTGGGTCTTCTAGTGCCTTTTCATTCGCATATACATTTTAGGCTCACTATGAACTTCTCACTTGTAACTGCTTTTGCTTCATCCCACAAATTTTGGTATATTTCCATTTATATTTACCCCCATGGTATTTTTTCATTTCTGTTTTGATTTCTTCTTTGACCCACTGGTTGTTCAGTAGCATGTTGTTTAGTCTCCACATATTGGTGGATTTCCCAGTATTCCTCATGTAATTCATTTCTAGTTTCATACCATTGTGATCAGAAAGATGCCTGATACAATTTCAATCCTCTTAAATTTGTTAAGACTTATTTTGTGGCCTACCACATGATCTAACCTGGAAAATCTTCCATGTGCCCTTGAGAAGAATGTATGTTCTATTGCTTTTGGATGGAATGGTCTGTATCTATCTGTTTAGTACATCTGGTATAATGTGTTGACAATAAAAATACCTAGCTAAACCATAAAACTTGTGTTATTTAAGACAGTATGACCAGTCTGACTCCTCACACAATGGAGTCGAACCAATTAGGAATTGACAACCCAGCACCTAAAGTTGTCTAGCCAGTAAGGGAAAGAATGAGGGGGGAAGGGACATGGGTGCTGACCAGAACCTTATAAAACAAGGACCCTTACCTATAGTTGCAGGCATTAGCTTTTGAATGCCCCCTCTCTGTAACGAGAGCTTTCATACTATTCTTTTCTGGTCTTATACTCTAATAAACTTCTGCCTGCTGCTCATTTTGTGTCCACTTCTTCATTTTTTGAAGTGGCAAGACAACAAACCCCGGGTATTGAGGTAAAAAAAAATTCTACAACATTTATATAAGACGTGTGTGTGTGTGTGTGTGTGTGTGTGTGTGTGTGTAAACAACTTAAAGGAAATAATAATTTATATCTTAAGGATCAGATTTTTAAATGTGACATTTATCCTTTGCTTATCCTGTTCAACAGCTGAGTATTAACCTTGGTTCTTACTAGTTAGAAAAGTCTGGGGTGCCTTGATGGCTCACTAGGTTAAGCGTCTGACTCTTGGTTTCGGCTCAGGTCATGAACTCATGGTTTGTGGGTTCATACTCCGCATTGGGCTCTGTGATGACAGTGCAGAGCCTGCTTGGGATTCTCTCTCTCCTTGTCTCTCTGCCTCTCCCTACCAATAAATAAACTTAAAAAAAAAAGTCCTACAATATTTGACATGCTTTGAGATCTCAACAAGTTGGAGAATCATAGAGAAATTCTGTTTGTCATTAAAATAAATACTTTCTATTAAGTTTCATGATTGACAAGGAGGGTGGAGGATGTTAAAATTCCAGCTCCTAAAAGGTCTATTTAAAAAATAGGTTATTTGGCTCTAATTGACTTCTGATACTGATCATTCAACCAAAAAGACATTATCTTGCATAAGAACCTGCCACAGGCAAACTCACTTGTAAACTGGGGCAGAGAGAAAATGTGAGCACCTAGAACAAGAGGACCTTTTTTTTCCATTAAAAAAAAAAAGCCTTCCTGGGGTTGATTTCCATAAGTGTGCATTTCTTCTTTATAATTTCAGTCATTAATCACCAAGTAGTGTTTAATGAGCACCTGCATAGATCATAAATTACACAATTTAACCTGAAAACTAAAATTTTACGTTGCCTCTTCCTCTAATAATTATAATCTACCCTGGGGCTGTTCCTGACTTGTTTGGCATCTCTGTTTTTGCAGAACTTGAACCAGGGCACAGGGTTTTGGTGTCTTCTCTTATTCCTCACCTCACTTTTTTTTCCAAATCCAGGGTCTCTTAACCTCTGCATTATTGCCATTTGGGGCTGAATAATTCTTTATTGTGGGGGGTGGGCTGGGGCTGTCTTGTCCTTTGTAGGATGTTTAGCAGCATGCTGACTTCTATCCTCTAGATGCCAGTAACTCTCCTGCCCCAATTATGACAACCAAAAACCTCTCCAGACATTGCCAAATATCCCCTTGCAGGGGGTGGTGGAAGGGAATGGACAGGGGGCAAAACTGCCCCCTATTGAGAACCACTGCTTTCAAATCTCTGAGGATCCCAAGCCTGTGAATGCTACCAGGAATCACCTGGCCACCTCCAGACATGGTTCTCAAAGAAAGCTTAGACACATATAATTTAACTAACTCAATGTTCTCAACCCTGGCTATGCATTTGAATCACTGTGATATTTACAAAAGAATAACTGGGTATTAGTAGTTTTTAAAAGCTCCCCAGGAGTTCTCAATTTGTAGACAGGATGAACATATGTACTTAGAAGTCATAATACTCCTAAAAACTTAAAAAAAAAAAACACTAATTTTATTTCAAAGAGGAAATATCCAGGTAGTTTCAGAGCAAGGAAAAAAAAATTCCAGGTTGGTAGATGGTAGAACATAGGCCACTGGAAACATTTCACATTTACTTTTTGTTCTGCGATCATCACAAAGCAATTGGGAAAGTGGATACCTCTGGGAAGGCTGGGCTTTTTAACAGTTTGAGAATGAATCACTTGGTGTAGGGCAATTTCTCTGGTGCTTGTGAGTTACAAGCTTGTGTAAATTTGTCACCAAAGCAACATCAATTAGAGCACTTCACAGGGAAGAGCCTGACCAACAGGAAATTCCCCAAATGTAATGTTTGTGATTGGCAGGGAAGGAAGGAGGGGGAAGAGGAGCAAGATTTAGCAAGTGCAAGCAAGAGAGGCCTTCTGATAACGTTTTTCAGCACATGAAAAGTACAACCAAATTGCTACCTCTTTCCTTTGTTAGTGCTTCAGTAACAGTGGAAATAAAACCAGATGATGAAGGTCTTTATATTTTAGGATCCCAGGAACATTATGTCCAGAAGATGTGCACATTCTGGCAACTGCCAATCCATGTCTTCTGGCTAGCCAAGAATCTTGGCCAGTTATTGATCTTCAGAAAGGTGTAGGATGCATTAGACAAGGCTCAATTTTCCTTGTGGCCTTCGGCAACTCACTTAACTTCCCTGAGCTTCTGTTTCTTTATCTGAGAAAATGGGAAGCATGGCATATACCTCAAACAATCACCATGAGAATTAAATTAGATAATAAATATGGAAGTGTTTTGTGAGTTGTAAAGCCCAATAAGGTAATGCTATCTTTCCAGGGACCTTCTATCCTGAAGATTGCTCTAGTCCAGGTTCCAGTGGCTTTCAGTTTTGACTTCTAGGGCATGTGAAGAATAATGGATGAGTGCAGCCATTGACATCTTTTCTCAAACGTCTATCCTCAAGTGGACAATTAGGAAAATACATTTGAGTTAAAAATACAGAGTGATGTATTTTTCATGACTGAGGTTACAGTTGTATTTTAGGTTATTATATACCAAAGACAAGGAAATTAGTTGGTGCCCTCTAAAATGCAAAGAGCAAGAGATTAATCTGATAAATGGTTTCCATTAAAAAATTCCATTTGGTTTCCCAAATTTGTCTTGTCTCCTGAGGTTTCTGAATGCCACAATGTCCTTCCTCTGTGCTTTCCAGCTGTAGTCTACGTTTCCTTTATTCCGAGGTTTGAGGAATATCTGTATTCATACAAAGATAGTGGCACAACATAACTACAGAGTTAATGCTAATCCGTGGACATATTAACTGAAATCACTATTTTGTCTTTCAATTTAGTTTTGGTTGATACTCAAAATGTAATCTTTGTGGAATTTGAAAACAAGGCTTTTGTAATGTCATTTCATACAAGTAATGCAGCTAAGATCATCCAAATAAGTCCATGGTCAAAGTTCTAAGTGATTAGTGCTCATCCACTAATAAAGATTCCCATCAAAGGATAAAATAAACAGAGCAGGGAATATTCAGTGCTATTCTGGGGGAAGCTGGTGGAGAAGAGGTCGGCATTTGCAAGCTTTTACTTGGATGCTTTTACAGTTAGGTGCCTCACACGGCTAGCAGAGAAAATTGGATGGATTCCATCCTAGTCTTATGAAAACACAGATGCCTGGATGCCGTCTTTTCTGAAGAGAATACTAGTTCAGCCAATTGCAAACCCAGAACTGAGCACACTACTACATTATCACACTAAGTTCATATTTATCTGTTTTGTCTTCAGTTTGTTCTGTCTCGAAGTCTGGGTCAGGGTCTGGGTGGTGGATTTCAATGACAAGCACATAGATGAGGCCTCCAATGACAGCACCAACCAAAGGGCCCACTACAGGAATCCACCAGAAGTTATTTCCAGCTCTGAAATCAAACAAGAAATTAATGATATTGCACTTGGACCTTTCTCCTGATATTATTGTTTAGTTATCCACTAAACAAGCCAGTCTTTCTCAGGCTCATGGTTCCCTTTTAACTCAGCAAGAACTAAGCATAAGGACACTCACTGTAGCTTGGCAACCATCATCCTGGATTTTCCATTTACCTGATTTCAGATGATCTATTCCATTTTCCTATGAGTACTCTTGAGAGAATATGCCCCATTTATTTTCCTTTCAGAAAATATAGTCCCTGAACCCACTGTCAAAACTGAAGACATCTAGGGATAGTTCAGGTTGATTACTCAGGAACTGCCTTTCTTGTATCCTGAAATGATGAATCCTGGGGATAATGAATGGAAAGGTGTGGAGGGGTTCCTGGAAATCATCCATCTATGAGGGCAACCACAAAATAAACAATCAGGAAATGTTTATCAATGAGTGAATTAATTTTAAAAAATGAAAGGTGGATATATGAATTACCTACTAAATATAATTTAGTCACATGATTATTTTTTGAGGTCACAGCTTAAAGTTCCTCTCTGATAAGGGTTTTGTGCCATGATTCTGTCTTCTGAAGAAGTCTTCAATGACGGTACATTATATTAAAGTATAGTTATTGGAGAAAGCAGATGCCTTTGTAAATTGTCACCATCTTTTTCAGAGACAGGAAATTGATTTAAATAGCTCCGTAGAAAGGAACATGATCCTCAGAAGCAAGCAAAACTGTACAATATATTGTTCAATGACCTATATATTTCAGATAAAACTTTTTAAAGCAGGGGAATGGTAAACACAAATATTCAGGATAATGCAGAGGAGGCAGGGGAAATAGCAAGAGCACACACATATACTTGAGGACATCACATTGTCCTACCTAGAAAAGGTTGATGGCTGTCCTTTTTATCCTTCTGCTTAATAACTACATATATGTTCCATGTGGCCTTTTATTTCTATCACAGTTTGATTAGAAAGGATAATAAAGGAAATAAGCCCTGCCCTTGAACTTCGTTCTTTCATCTGCATGGTGGTCTCTTCCACCTGGATCATTCAAGCACTCCAAAATCTTGGATTAGGAATGCAGGCTGGAGGGAAGAGCACCGAGGGTGAGCACAGCAGCCACCAGATGTCACTCTTACGGCACGGGAGAGAGGAAGCTGCACTCGCTGCTTTCTCAGTGCCCCGTCACAAACCCCTAAGGACTTTCCTAGGAGAGGTACATGGGCTTTAAAGAGCTAGGAGACTTCTCTTTGGTAAACACATGAAGCAAGTCTAAGCCATCTAATTTGTCTACCATTTTCTTTCATTCATCATGATTTAATGGCGAATCTCACTGTCATTTAACAGATTAGTGTCCCAGATATCTGCCAGGACACATGTCCTCTTTTCACTGGCTGGGCTCTTCCTTCTGTCAGGGCTGAACCTGTTGTGCCAAGGTCACAAGTCATAAATGAAGGTCCTTACATGTGGTATCCTTCTTGGCCCAGTCTTAAAAGTCCACAGTGTCATTTGTACGCTGTGATTGGGATATCCCAGGAAAACGTCTGTGTTATTTGCTTAAGGTACATACCATCATCAGGGATTCATTCCTTTGGGTAAACTATTTAAAATATTAACAATACTCCTGAGATCCTTCATCTATGAAGTCATAAACAACTTAATATGAATTAGTGGAGAGAGCTTAGATGGGAAACATCCTAATATTTAAGGGAAAAGCAATAGTCAGCTAGAGTCTGTTGACTTGCCCTCGTTGGACCCTCTGGTGCCCCACTCCGCCATCATCCTCACTGCCTGTCTTACAGGGGCAAGTGAGGACTTGAGAATAAGGCAGTCTTGGTTTTATCTGAGACCGAGGGTGTAGATCCAAGCTGGGATATCTTCTGAGATGCTTATCAGGGATAGGGAATCCTGAAAGGATGGGAGAGTCTGGGAATACTTTGGAGACCTGTTATCCCTCAAAGGTTTTCTCAGAAATTTTTGACGATTATCGGCCAGCCAGCTCTTTCCTAACTGGTTTCTGATCCTCTACTCTCCTTTTATCCATTTTATGTAGTGATGTCAGATTAATTTTGCTAAATTGGAGCTCTAAACACATCAAACTTTTGCTCTAAATCTTTTGCTACTTCCCATAATCTACACAATAGGGAGTGGCCAAAACCCAATTTTTTCATTCTGGGAGTTTAGATCCTCTGTGATCTAACAAGAGTTGTCCTTTCCAGCCTTCTTCATGCACCCTTCCAGATAGACTAGATCACATGTCATTTGAACATTTGTCTTCGTATACAGCAGCATCTCTGCCTGAAATATTCTCTTTGTCCCTGTTTAAACATGTCCAAATACTATAAAATGTCCCTACTTCCACCCCTATAATTCCTAAATTTGAAGCTGAAAACCGTTCAAGTGCTGGTTTTAATGAGTCAAATCTGTTTAATGCCATTTGACAACTTCAACTTGTGTAAGAGCCTATGCTAACCCCTCTGAAACAAAACACAATTAAAGCTGAAGGACAGCAACTGGTTTTTGTCATCTCCAGCACAGCTCCTTGAATGAGAGCTCAGGTAGCTGCATGGATGAATAAATGAATGAATGAAGGGAGAAGACCCTGACAGAGGGACACGGACTCAATTTGGCACTAGGTGATTGTAGCACTTTGCCACAGACATGATCTCCTGCATATACATAATAAAGCCAAGAGAGAGTAGGGAAAATCTCTGCCTATCTTAGAACCACAATCACTCTTAGAGCTTTGGATGAATCACCAAGCAGGGCTCCAAGGGAGGCCTTTGAGGCATCTTTGTTCAGGGTCTGTGTGAAGCTAACTGAGGTGACCTGGTCATGGGGGCAGTGGTCTCCTAGAGCGAAGCTCAAGAAGGTGGAATTAACGAAACTCATAGGTTAATTCTGGGCTCTGATTATCTTTCTGACATATGTTTTTCATTCTCTGTTGGAAGAATACAAAAGATCCTTCCTAGTTGGAGGCGTTTTGTTCAACCTTTTCATGTTCTAGTGGTAATCATTCTGGAACAAGAGCCCTTCACCTGTGGTGCTCTTAACAATTTGTCTGAATAATTCTTTGTTGTGGGGATCTGTTGTGGGTACTGTAGGATGTTTGGCACTATACCTGGCCTCTACTCACTAGATGCCAGTAACAACTTTCATCTCCACCCTCCCCAGTTGGGACAACCAAAAATGTCTCCAGGCATTGCTAAATATCTCTGGGTGGAAAAAAATCACCTCTGGTTGAGAACCACTGCTCTACAAAATTCACTGCATTACTAGTTTCTTAAAGATAGGGGATGTGGCTTGGTTTTCCTTGTATCCCTCATCTCTTAGGACATGTCTGGAATATAGTGTTTATCCATTATTTCGTTCAGACATTTATTAACTTCTATGAGACTCTGTATATGACAGGCCCGAGTCTTGTCACTGGGAGTGCAGCAGTGAGGAAGCTACCAGGTCCCTGTCCTCAGCATGCTTATACTCTAACAGCTCTCAACCCTGTCTCTGGTATTCTGACTGGTATCAGTTATTTCAATAGCTAGTTTTTCACATTGGAGAAGACAACCCAACTTACACTTAAATAAGTCATAACATGTATATGACTATATGTATAGGTCAGTGTTTAGAAACACTCAAGTCTTTTCTCATAGCAAATATCAAACTAACATTTCCTGACACATGTCTCTCCTGCCTCTCTTTCTCTGTATTAGAGCCCTGTTTCCTGATGAACCAAGTGAGTTCCTTTCCCAGAGAGAAATGTGATAAATGGATGGGGACAGACCACTGTGATTTTATGGGGCAAAAGTGGGAAGGAAGAAATGGGTACAGATTGTCCTGGAAGACTGGTCCCGACAGTTGGCATGTTTCCACTGCACATTCTGAGGTAGAAAGCATGGCGTCTTGCCTTTTCTTATACACAGGCTCTCTTTTATGTCTGTTCTACCAGGGACTTCCTACTCATACCTCAAGACCCAACTCAGCTCTCACTTCTTCAGTGATGCCTTTTCCAATTTCCCCAGGCATAGCTAGCTAGTTACTCTCTTGTCTAGCACTTAGTTTTAGGAGTTGCCAGAGCACTTATTATGTTGCTCAAGGCTAGTGTCTTAGCTGATTTTGAAATTTCCTTACCTAGCACAGTGACCACAGCACAGATAGTGTTCAGTAAAGATAGGTTGAATGACTGAAGCATACATAGCATGATTCCCTAGAAAGAGCCCTGTAGTAGTATCGGAATATGTAAATTCTTGCTGCAACTTTGTATCAAAGTGAATCTGCAGAGAAGTTATACAACCAAAATATCCACATAAAACCATATATCAATTGAGGATTGATTATTATTATATAGGGCAAGGCTATCTCTTCTGGAATTTACCTGGAGCCTCTCTCTCTGTCTCTTTCTCTCTCTCTTTCTCTTTATCTGTGTCCATGTCTGTCTTCCCCACCCATCCCCTACCATACTGCACACCACAAATCACTAGTGAAATATTCCATACTGATGACCAGAGTGTGCCCTTAACCTCCGTGCTCCCATCTGAACTCTCTTTGACTTCCATAGTGCAAACACAGCTCTCCCCAGTAAAGCATAGCATGAATCTTTCTCTCTCCCCCGACACCACTGTTACTTACGTGAAGACCTCAAACCCCCATCCTGCCAAAGCAGTGAAAAGCCTGGGACTCAGGTCTCGAGCTGGGTTCATGGCACAACCACTGTTCAATCCCAAGGAGGAAGAAATGACAATAATCAGGAGGCCGATGGCAATGGGTTCTAGGCCTTTGGGGACTCCCAAATTTCTGGAGTCAAAAATGGCAAAGACAATCATGAGGAGGAACATGGTGGCCACTACCTGCAGAAGGAGAAAATACATAAGGGGTTGAACTTGTATTCTACTCATTTGCCCACTGCAGAATTTACCCCCTCTTGTTAAAGAACAAACCTAGTAATGACTAACATGCATTGGTGAGCAATCCTAGATGTGGGTGCCAGTGTCATCCTCATTTACACATTCGTTATGTGCCAAGGTCAAACTCAGTGAGTGGCAGTCAGGTGTGGACCCAGAGAGTTCAGCTCTGGTGACTCTTACCTTCACTACACCATTCTGCTAAGCTACTACCCAGCTAGCTAAGCAATAAACTAAGGCCCTCAGTCAAACTGGCAAGACACCAGTAGATAAACGGGTAAAGGAAATGAACAGAAAATTCATAAGAAAAACAGAATTAAGAAACAAATAAGTGGGAAAATCTGATTCATAATGGAAAAATGCAAACACTACTAAACGTTAGGGAAATGATACCAGTTTCCTCAGGCTCTTCTGGCAGAACTAAATGTACCACTCTCAAAAGGAAATTCAGCAGTAATTTAGCAATATGCATTAAAAAATCCATAAAATTATCTATTCAGTTTGACCCAGCTAGGTATCTGAAAACCATACCCTGGAAATAATCTAAAATATGAAAAAAAATCATAAAACAAACATGCTCACTTCGGCATTATTTATAGTGCTAAAAAATTGGAAGAGATCTAAAAACATATTAAATAGGGAAAAAGCTAAAAATAATGGGAGTGTCTATTTATGGTCTACTCTACAGCCATTAAACACAATAAATATAAAAGCTATGTGATAATATTTAAAAGTGCTTATGATATTAAGTAAAAAATATATGCACATTGTATTTCATATTTAAAAATGTGCATAAAAGAAATACTGTAAGAAAACATTGTAAGAAATATTGTAAGAAATACAATAATAGGTACTCTGAAGTGGTGCATTCTAGTTGGTATTTTCCCCACAATTTATTTTCTATATTTTCCAAACTATTGTTTTACTTACTTAACCACTAATTGATGGACACTATTCACTGAATACCTATTATGTGCCAGGTGTTTCATATGTTTATCTCATTAGCATTTCCTAATAACCATCAGATAAATCGTACTATTATTATTATTATTATTATTATTGTTATTATTATTATTATTATTATTTTAAGTAATCTCTATACCCAACCTGGGGCTCGAATTCACAACTCCAAGATCAAGAGTTGCATGCTCCACTGACTGAGCCAGCCAATTGCCCCAAGACAAATCCCACTATTACTCTCAGTTTACAGATGAGGAAACTTGCAGAGAAACAGGTTAAGAAACTTGCCCAAGGACACACAGCTCATAAGCAGAAGAATCAGGATGAGAACCAGGCAACTGATTTTAGAATTTGAGTTCCTCATCCTTTCATCTGTTTTCCAACACAAGAAGATTAAAAGTATTTGTATTCAAAGAATCATGTTATCCCAAGGGCGCTCTTCCCTGGAAAGTCTTTTCCCACTCTCCCAGGCAGGATAGAAGCTTCCACCTCTGGACTCCCATTACATTCGACTTTACTCCTATCACAATCATGATCACCCTGCTACAGAGGGATCTGCTTACTTGTCAGATTGGGTACCTCAACCTGAGGGTTGAGGAAGGAACAGCCATGGAGCTGTATCTGGCTCAGTAGATGCCAACAAATATCGGCTGAATGAATGATTGTTTATTAATTAAATTGTGGAATATCCTTGAACAATACTTAGAGGTAAACAATTTTGTGCTCTTGAGATAAACTGACCCAGAAATACAGCCATGGTGGCCAGAGTTCTGTTGTGTGTCCACTGACTAACAGTTGGTACTCTCTGGAACTCTCCGCAAAGCCTAAAGAATACAGAACCTTCAGGGGTCGCCCATGGTTGGAGCATCAGGGTTTTCTAATATTCAATTTCTCTACTTAGCTATACATAATAGCTGGCTTAAACCCACGGCTCTTAGAGAAACTGGCAACTCACTTTGAGAAAAGGTGAACGAAGTGAACACAGTGACTGAGGCTTAGGAGATCATATGGGGATAAGCATCGGGTAAGAGATGGCAACCCTCAGTGAGGCTGGACCTCCACTGACCAGAAGGCCAAGCAATTTTCTTGTCACCAAGATACTCAGTGGTACATCTTGAAGATATGAATTGGAAGAGCATGTAACATGATATAGGACTGCATTATAAGAACAAGGTTGGGAGGGAGAGAGGGCTGGCTAACGGTTGAAAAATAACTGCTTGTTGAGGGATTTTATTGCTACCTACCATGTATTAAGCAGGTATTATTGATGCCATTTATCAGAAGACGAACCTGAGGCTTCAGTAGGTTCTGAGTGACTTGTTTCAGGGCAGATGCTTGGAAAGAGGCAAGACCGGGCCCCATCTCCCAGCACACTGCATAATGCTGAGGGAGGCTTGTGTCACTCTCCTGCCCCCAGAGTGGTGGTGTGTCAGGGATGGCTTGGCCCCAGCTAACTCTCAGGAGGAGTAAGGAGGACAGCATTGCACCAGGACTCAGGGGGGAAATATGTGGGGCTAGAGGCTTCACTTTGCTCCTCACATTCTCAGAAAAGCCTGAGAGCACAGGGATGAAACCCTGTGACCACACTGAATGAAGTATGCAAACCACACTGAATGAAGTATGCAATGAAGCCACTGCCCTTTTCAATGCAAGCCAGGGTTTCAGAGAGAAAGTCAGTATTCTTTCTCTCTTAGCTCGAATGGAAAGGACCTGAAATCACAGGAGACATCTCTAAAGGTCCCTCAACAGCTCTTGACTCTGCTCCCCTCTTCTTCATTATAAGATAAACTGTGCCTGAATTTAATGGAACGTAGGATCCCTGAGAAACCCAACTGTTTGGCATCCCCAGAGTCCATTCTGAGGCAGCCCCTGCATCCCTTACTGACTCAGCAACTGCGCCAGTCAATGTGAACTGTTCCCACCCTCCCTGTCCTCCGGGCACTTTGAACCATTATCACCTAGCCATTCTCTCTCACTTAATAGAGACTGATGCCCAGAGGGGTAAAGGACGCCCACCATCTTGTTTCCAGCAATCCTGCGTTCTCTCCCCTCCCGTCTTTTTCTGTGTTGCTATCCCAAGTTTATGAAACAACTTCCCTCCTGCTCCTTTCCTTCAGATGACACCAGTTTTTCCTAGTTTCCAACTGGCTAATTTAGTCTCCAGGCTGGAAAGGACCTTGAAGGGGACACATCCCACAATGTCCATCATCTGGTGTTTGAATCTCTGAATCCAAGCTTTCCAGCCCTGGAGGTTACCCAGACAGGCCTACCACTAGACAGGCCTAATGACTGTTGTCCTGTGACAAAAGGGTCTATATTTAGCCCAGCCCCAATTGCTAGAAGAGTCTTCCTTTTATTGAATATAACTTGATCTCACCATAATTTCATTCATGTAGGGATTAAATATTTTATAATTAGTATATAAATACTGGTGTACAAATTTTACATACTTAATATATAAGTATAGTAATAAATATTTATTGAGTACCTGCTATGTACTAATTTCCACCAAATCTCCATGGAGGGTATACACACCAAGTCTAACTTTTTTTGCACTTGACACTCCCTCAAATCTTTGAAAGCTACTGGTACATGATGATCACATACATCCTCCCCAGCTCCTGCACGCACACCTTCTCTAGAGCAAACATCCCTACTCTCCACTCATTGCTGTGTGACCTTTTTGGATCCTCTCTTTCAGTAGTATGTCCTCTTGAAGTGTGACATTTGGATGAGTCTGATACTCTAAGTATGGAAATAGAGTAAGACCCTAAACTACTTCATTTGAATACAATCCTTCTATTTTTTCAGCTTATGATAACATTCCTTTTTATGGCAGCTACATCTCTCTGTGTCTTTTCCACCAAAACTTTTCTTATCATCCCAGCTCACTTAGACTCTCTGTTCCAAATTACTAATATGACTCCTACAGCCCAGTTTCCCATCTAATTATCTTCAGTTTTGCAATGTTCCTCTTGTTCTTAGGTGATCATTTTGTTTTTCACTAGATTCTAAATTCCTGAGCAGAGACTGTTTACAATACATTTTCCTCATATTATTCATTTTATTCTTACAAGTAATCTGATAAGTACTACTACTATCCCCACTTTACAAATGAAAACCTGAGACCCTGAAAGTTCAGTAGTTTAGCTAAGGCTACTCAGGGAGTTGGGACAGAACTGTTATTTTAAGTCAGGTACTCAGACTCCAAATCTTGGATCTTTACAACTCCTGTTTACTTGTCAGTCCTTCCAGCTCCAACACAGGGCTGAGCATATAGAAAGTGCTCAAGAAAGACTTGTTGCCTATTTGGTTTATTGATAAAAGTGGGAAGGAAAAAGGCTCAGGACATGAGGGCATAGTTTCTTTCATCTATCTTAAATGGAGGTGGACAGAGTTGGCAAACTGGAAGATCCATTTTATACACATGCTCACTCTTCCCTGTCCCATCGTATAAATCCTAATCACAAGAGAACAACTTAGAGTTGCTGGAGATGTCCTCTCTCCCTTTTTTCCTCCCTCCCTCCCTCCCTCCTGTTCTCCTCCTACCCTCCCTTCCTTCCTTCCTTCCTTCCTTCCTTCCTTCCTTCCTTCCTTCCAGGTTGACCAGCAACCTTCCTGGGATACAGTAAGGGAGGAAGAGACTATCAGGTTGATAATGTTGATCCTCCAACAAATAGACCAGAATAACTGTTCATTTGGCTATATCATAGATGGTGGGTGCAGCTTGTTTAAATGTGAATAAGGTGGAGACACTTCTAGCTACCTTGAGAGTTTAGATAAACCTGTGCATATGAGGAGACAAGGAGGATCAGTGATACTCTAGGCTCAACTACCACACTTCACAGTCCTTGAATTGAGATAGAAATGTCTTTTCTTATGGCCTCCCCATTCAGATCACAAAAGAGACTGTAATCCTGAAACAAACCCTATTTTCTCCTTTAGGGGTTGAAATGTCTAGTCATCTGCTCTCTTCTAGACCTCATCCAAAGTGAAACAAGTGTATGTATTAAAGAGGAACCAGAAAACTTTTTTAGTAGTGTCAACTTTGGTAAAGGAAAAAACTTGTTAACAAAAAGCTTGGGTTATGCCTAATGACCTCTGACTTTGGAAACACAGCCTTTCCTTTCTGCTAGCCTATAATGCAACTATGCTTTCCCCTTACTAGATCATATCTTTTCACCAGAGTTAGATCTTTGTTAAATGTACACTTACTTGGTCTGCAAATGCATTTGTCAGGGACAGATATGGAGCTGGGTATGTCGCAAAAATGTGTGCTGTTGCATTTTCTCCCACGATGAGCAATTTTCCACCAGCAAAGGACATAAGTCCATCTATGGAAGACAGAGCTCTGGAACATTAGTGTCCTCCTGGCAAAGTTGAGTGCAGCCTATGTCCTGTTTGTGCTAAATAGCTACAATCACTCAGGTTCAGCTTGGCAGATCCACACTGTTTGCCACTCCTCACTTCATAGCATGGTAGTTTTTTTTTTTTAAGTTTATTTATTTTGAGGGGCAGGGGAGGCATGGAGAGAGAGAGAGTGGGAGATAATCCCGAGCAGGCTCTGCACCATCAGCGCAGAACTCAACACGGGCCCAAACCCACAAACTGTGAGATCATGACCTGAGCCGAAATCAAGAGTCAGGCACTTAATCGACTGAGCCACCCAGGAGCCCCCATAGCATGTAGTTTTAGAGATATCCAAAGAAATTCCAGGATACCAGGTCAAAGATGGAAAGCCCTGGTTGCCCTCTATGGTTCACTCCAAACTTGAGCCAAATCCTTAGCCATTGGATCTGGGGAACTAATATTCTCTGGGGGACATTCTTGGAATTTTTTATATCAACCAAATGCCAAAGTGGAGCTTTGATGTACTGTAGGCAGAACTCATAATTCCCAGAGGGTTCTCAGTAACCCCCAATATGAGTCCAGAAATTGGGGGTGTGCTGTGGTACAGTGAAGATGCCCTCAGAACAAGGGAGACAGCAGTCCTCGACACAGCCAGCGCTGGCCCCAGTCCCTCCTGCCACAGCAGCTGGCTCTCCAAGTTTCTGATCTGGGCTGCAATTCTCTGTCATTCCTCTTAGGCTCTCTTTCTCAGAAAGACACTCTGTGGGAAGAAGCCTCCTTCAACGTTGTATTTCTCTAAGGCATGGTTTCATAAATTCTAGTTACTAAGGGCTTCAATTCAAGAGTCATAATGTAGGACACTTAACTTGGGTTAGACAGAGGAACTATTTTAACAGTTAATTTCATACAATCTCAAGATTTTTTAGTTTGAAGAGTCTTAGAAGTCAATGCTCTCATTTTCCAGAGAAGGAAACTGAAACAACAAAGTCAGATGACTTACTTAAGTCACACAGCTATTTACTCACACAGCACAGAGTTAAAGTCTGGGACTTCAATCGTCAGGGCTGTGTTTTCACCCCAAGACTGTTGCAGAACAGAAGTCCTGGTTGTTGGATGGAATGGAGAAGAGATCCCCACCTAGCCTATTCTCAACTATGCCTCTTCCCTCAAAGACTTTGTTCCAGATTCTTTCTCTAAATACTTACTCATCATATCCTTTGCTACCTACCAGTCAACACCTCCTCTCCCAGCCAACTCAGAGAAAGCTTGTGGAGAAGCCACTGGCTTATTGCTTATTTTGGGCATGTTCACATTGTGGTACTGATTGGATCTAAAAATAGATTTCAAGTTCTGCCCTCCATTTAAGCTTGTGACCATTTTCTTAAACAGGCTTCATGAATTTGTCCTAATGATAATGTTGGTCCCATTATTTAGAACCTAGAATTCTTAGAACTGCCTGTCAACTGCGGAACATGTTCTGCTCTTGCCTTATCTTATCTCTTCCTACCAAGTAATTCTGACTTTAAAATCATGGCCAGCTGTCCTACTCACCATAGTAAATGCCAAAGAGGGCTGCAGCTCCTACAAAGGCTCCCAAAAACTGGGCTCCCACATAAAAAGGAAATTTGAACCATTTCATCCGTCCAAAGAGACACATTGCAAAAGACACAGCTGGGTTGATGTGGCCACCTACAAGAAAGATAAGATGATTAGGGATGTCAGCAGCAGGCCAGGGAGAATTATTATGAAGAAAGCCTTATCTAGAGATCCCAGGCAGAATTCAGTCTTCTAGGTAGAGAACTATATGTGAAGAGACAGAGACTTAAGCATTTGTGAGTGTAAGTAGGTGTGTAAGTGTGTGTGTTTGTGTTTGAGTGGGGAGGAAATGGGAACTAGTAACCTGCAAGTGTCATTAGACACTGTTTAGAGAGTTAAGCTTTCTGAAAAGGGAGTCAGATATAGAAAGAAACTTGTACTCACGAGGCTTCCTTTCTGTCTGTATCTATCATCAATCTACCATCTAGCCATCATCCATCCACTGGGCTTTATCTATCTATAAAACAATAACCTCAAAGAGATTGATATAAACTGATAACTTCAATATATTTTTAAGTCAATATATTTATACAATATATTGTTTAAGGTTTAAATCTGCATCTAGTAAATCCTTGGTCCACATCCAGAAGGTCTCAAACAATCTTAAGATGGAAAAGAGATGTCTAAGGGGAAATGAACCCTCATAAGCCCTCTGAGACAGGGACCTCATTCTTCACCTTGGCCTTCACACAGTGAAAGGCACAGAGCAAGAGTTCAAAATATGAAAGTCGAATAAATAAATAGTCAGAGGATTTTATTCAGGTAGCTCAGACTGCAAAAGTACTGAGAGGGAAAGTTGTTTGGGAATTCGAGAGGGTGTGTTCAGGATGGTGCCTTGCAAAGCAACAGGTGATTTCTCCTGGCAGAGACGAGCGCACAGCCTGGAATACTGCTGGACAAAGCAGAGCAGTGTAGAGGAAAGAACATGAGTGCGAGACAGAGAGTGCCTCCCTCAAGTCTTGGCTCTGCCAAGGTTGTTGTAACGATCAGATGATTCATACGAAGAGCCCGGGGTGGAACTGGAGCCCACCAGGCCCAAGACGGAAGTCTTATGCGAGCAGATTGAACCCTTTCAAGGTGCTGTTCTGGGCAAGTGACCCCCTTTCCCGCACTCAGAGACCATTCTGTGATAGAGGCAACCTTAATATTTTATTTGTCATCACGCAAAGCTCTTTTGTTTTTTCACGAATTTATACAGCTTATAGAATGCTACATCAAAAACAACCACCATAGCCTAGGTAAAAGTAGGCAGTGTGAATACTGTCACGGGGGACATTGCAAAATTAATGGAGGAGTTGTGAGTTCCAATTGGCCAGATTTGAATGGCAGACCACTGGCATGTTCACAAGGAAGCAGGGTGTAGTAACTTCCTTCCAGTAAGGTAATGTTTTCTATTTCAAAACCAGATGTCGTTTGACCTCACCAGTCTGTGACCACAAATGAGATCTTATTTATATTTATGCCCAGTGCACATTGGTTATTTTTGGAATCCTCAAAGAGGGCCTCGTATGTGCCCACAAACCAGTATGTTAGCTGTAGCCACATGAGAAAGTCATCTCCCCCACAGTGTTCCTATCCTAGTCCCGTGGCTGCTGAAACAACCAATATGGGTGTCTGTGTGGATGGCAGTGGTAGGCTGGTGTGTTGTCCCTGCACCTTCCCACCAGTGGGAACGCACCAGTCTTCAAGGAGCCTCTCCAGAGATGGGGAGATGAGCTTCCTTTCCAACCCAATGCCATCTTGTATTAACTGGGCTTAGAAACTGCTGTACTTGTATTTTGGGGTCTCACAGGCTCTCGTGAACAACTTGGTCAGCTCTCAACCCTCACCCAGAAACAGCCTCTAGTGGAAACAGTCCCATCAGCTCTGGTTCTCACCCCTCTGGCCACAGGGGCTTAACCCAGGTCTAGGGGCCAGATGGGAAGACTTCACACCATCCCTCACCCTCTCTTCCTCTTCTTGCCGGTTTCTGCCCTTTTTTTTCCTATGGTGACTGCCCAAATCCCTGAATATATCAATGGATACAAACAGACATGGGCTGCAGTGGTGATGAAAGCAATTTCTTACACTCCTAGGGCCTGGGGTCAATTTTTCTAAATAAATAGAATTCAATTCAGGGTGTTATGCAGGTGAAATATTCCCAAACCGTGTCACTACCTAAAAAACAGCTGAGAATGCACTCATGTTTATATCCCACGGTTTGTGGAAACCACACTTGTTGTGTGAACATAGGGGGGCCTTGGGGGGCAGCAGTGGAGCCTCCTGCATGCTTGTTTTAAGCCACAACTATGATCTGTGCCTGCTGGCAAGGCCTGCACTGTAATTTGGCCTTGGCACAGTCAGGATGGTCCCTTGTGTACTCTTGTGCTTAGGTAGGCAGTGTAGCCCTGGGATCACAGCAAAGGCTTGACGAGAGAGTGAACATAAACACTGCTCATGCCAAAGAAATCACACATACAGGCATCTCTAACCTGGACCACCCCAGGATCTGAGTCCATGTGCTATGGAAAGGGTGCCAGCCAGCAAATGACCGTTCCAGGTGCCCAGCTCAAGGAGTCTCCCCCGGGGTCGAGGCAACCATTCTTCAGGGCTCCAATGGCAGTATCTGTCACCAGGCCAGCTGGCCAGCATGGTTGTCTGGCAGGCCTGCTCTGCCCAAAGGCCCTGCTTATAACGCCCTTCCCATAATAGACCACTGTGAATATTGTGTGACCGTGGGGACATGAGGTTTGCTGTCACGTAGACCTGTGTCAAATCTTTGCTCTGCTCTTTGCCAGTTGTGCGACTCCAGCAATTTATTTAATATCTTGGCGCTCCACTTTTCTTGGTGGGATGTAGACAGTAATGCCTGCCTCAGAGGGCTGCTGTAGAGAAAAGAGATAAAGTATGGACAGCCCCAGGATAGCACCCAGCACGTGGTGTTTCCCTTTCTTCCTTTATCCCCAGTGGTCCTGCCTTAGTGTTCTGACAAGGATTCTGAAAGATTCTGAGTGCCTTTGAGAACTGGATCATTTCCACAGTGCTCTCCTAAGTCCCCAGACTGTGTTAAATATCATCATTTCATTTTGCTTCTCAGAACATTGTGAGTGGCTTCCAATCAGGGCAGAATTAGCCCATGATCTGCTTGATGAGACCTGCACTTCCATGAAAGCACCAGTCATTTTGCAAGTGGCATAGACTTTTTCATTGCTGTGGGTAAAAGTCCAGGGATTTTTCTCTCTTGGAGTGATCTTCACTGGGCTCGGCATGGGGTATCCGAGAACCGCTTCCAGGCATGGGGTAGAGAAGGTAAAAGATCATATTGATGGAAGAAGAATACAATGTAGTGACTAGATTTAGGAGTCAGCTAGTTCTGAGTCCTAACCCCATCTCTGTCTCTTGCTAAATGTTGCCTTTGCACAAGTCACTTACCGTTTGCTGTCCCCTTTGATTTTAACATCTATAAAAATAGAATCAAATACATATTCTTTCAGGGTTGTGGAGATCCAAATAAATTGAGGTATGTAAAGCATCCAACACTAGGCTAGCATACTGGAATGGTTGAATTAACAGCAGCTATTATTATTTCTATTACTTACCAGAGACACCTCCAGTCACATAAATGGCCATTACAACTGCCATTGCAAATCCAACATTGATAGTGACAATTCCTCCCAAGTGTCCACGACTGAGGATAGCTTGGGCAACAGAGCCACATCCAAGGACCTGGAATGAGAGGAAGCTTCATAAGTGGGGATGGCCACTGTCAAAGACAATGGAAAGCCATAGGAACAAGAAAGATGTTTTAAGCAGACATGTAGATTGGGCTGCCTCAGGCTTCATGCAAATCAAATCGTAATGATCCCGCTGTGCACAGAGAGCAAAATGGTGGTTCTGAAGCTGTATCTGGCTTACAGATGAGGTTTCTGGGCCTGCAGCATTAACATTTTCCCCATACTTGTAAATCGGGTAATTTCACACCATGATCCAGGGTTCTGTTCTTAGTTTAAATCAAACTTTTTATTTGAGGCAGTTGTAGATTCCCTTGAGGTTGTAAGAAATAACACAGAAAGATCCCATGTACTTTTTACCACTGGTTCCTTTTCATCAATCAGAAGATCTAGCAACCACAGGGAAATAATTTCCTGGAGCAGAGCAGCAGCTGGTCACTCCCTTTAAATTAATGTTTATTTTTATTTTTTTTATTTATTTATTTATTTTTAATTTTTTTTTTCAACTTTTTTTTTTTTTTTTTTTTTTTTTTTTTTTGGGACAGAGAGAGACAGAGCATGAACGGGGGGGGGGCAGAGAGAGAGGGAGACACAGAATCGGAAACAGGCTCCAGGCTCCGAGCCATCAGCCCAGAGCCTGACGCGGGGCTCGAACTCACGGACCGCGAGATCGTGACCTGGCTGAAGTCGGACGCTTAACCGACTGCGCCATCCAGGCGCCCCTAATGTTTATTTTTGAGAGAGAGAGCATAAGTAGGGGAGGGGCAGAGAGAGGGGAGGCTGCTCACTCCCTTTAAACAGAGCTTGTATGCTCCCAAGCGGCTCACTCACTTCACTCCACTCACGGAGGTCTCCTTCCTGGCCCCTATAGGAGAGCTGGCAATCCCTGCTCTAGAAGTTCCCAGTGTAAGCCATCTCAGGCTCACAGTCATATGCACATCTGACAAATGGAAAGGCCATTTGTGCCATGTACAAAGCCATGGGAAAGGGCATCTGATGTGCAAGAAAACAAAGGAAAAGTGGCAGGGGGATAGCATTGGCAATCTAGCTCTCCTTATCCCCATGTCTTTTCTCCCTGATGAGGCTGTACTTTCTTAGGGAGCCGGGCTGCCAAACTTACTGCTTCTTGCATTCCCTCTGGCACCAAGCACAGAGCTGTGCTTATAGGAAGCACTCTACAAACAGTTATACAGTAAAGATGAAGTAGGATCTTCCATAGTCTTCAGCTGTAGAGGGTATTTTGGAGAATGGGATAAGTATTCAGAAATGTCTGGAACAAATATATTATGGTACATCTACTCAGCAGAGTACTATGCAGCTGTATCACAGAATGAAGCAGATCAGTGTGTACGGAAAGATTCCCAATATATACTATTAACTTTTTTTCATGTTTATTTATTTTTGAGAGAGGAGAGAAAGTACAAGCAGGGGAGGGACAGAGGATTTAAAGCAGGCCCTGCACTGACAGCAGCGAACCCAACACAGGGCTCATACTCATAAATCATGAGATCGTGACATGAGTCGAAGTCAGACGCTCAACCAACTGAGCCATGCAGGCACCCCTATATTAATAACTTTTAAGAAAAGATATAGAGCAGTGTTAAAGCACACTGCCAATCGTATTCAAAATATATTACATTAAAACCTTGGATTGTGAGTAACTTGTTCTGCAAGTGTTCCACAAGTGAACAAACATTTCTAATAAATTTTCAGTTGATAAATGAGTGATGTCTTGCAATACGAGTAGTATGTGATGCCTAACATCACATGATCACAACCAAGTTAATGATTCTCTCTCTCTTTCTTTCTTTCTCTCTCTCTCTCTCTCTCTCTGTCTCTCTCTCTCTCTGGGATTGTGGGTGATTGTTTCTCATGCCCAGATGCTCGGTCTCAGGCTGCAGTGTTTGGCAGTTATCAGTGATTTTTCAGAATGTTAGAAAGTGCCCACAACTGACACTAGTGTATTTTTTGTCACTTCAGAGCACCTATGGACAGTCCTCTGCTTTTCCAAACAAAAGTAAGCTTAGGAAAGAATGCTTTGCTTCATTCTAGGTCAGACTGCATGCAGATAGAGACCCCTTCTTCTGCTGCCTTATTGACAATTACATTAAATACAGTATATGACAAAAGTTTATTAATATTGTACTGTAGTCAACATCCATATGAGCATATACAATGGCCCCCATGCAGAAAAAATTCCATTGAGTCAGTAGATAGCAGTGATTCCATAAGGGATTGTGAAAGTCGTCCTACACAATAACCCTTCTCTCTCTTGTCTCCCTCACACCAGCCACAAAGGTTTTCAAAGGCAAGTAAAAAAATTTTTTTTTATTTTCTTTAGTATTTTGTATTATATTACAGGACTGTAATCATTTCTACATGAATATTTTTGAGTTGTGGAATGAATCATCTGAGTTTCCATTATTTCTTAAGGGAAAATTTGCTTTGATATACAAGGGCTTTGGATTACAAGCATGTTTTTGGAACTAATTATACTTGCAAACCAAGGTTTTACTGTGTATGTATTTCTTTTTACATTCATGAGCCATCTCTATGAACACAGATCAGGAGATGGTACTGGATTCCATGGGGGGAGCTAAATGGCCAGTGCAGATACTGGGAGAGAAATTTTCATTGCATACTTTTTTTTTTTTTTAACCATGTGTTTTAGTTTGTTTGTACCTCTATAACAAAATACCACAGACTGGGTGGCTTATAAACAACAGACACTTATTTCTCACAGTTCTGGAGGCTGGAAGTTCAAGATAAGGATGCCAATATGGTCAGGTGAAAGCCCTATTCTGGGTTGCAGACTTCTCTGTTGTATCCTGCAGAGCAGAAGGGACTGAGCAAGCTCTCGTAAGTCTTTTAAAAGGGCACTAATCCCATTCATGAGGGCTCCATCCTTGTGATCTAATCACCTCCCAAAGGCCCTACCTCTAATACCATCACTGTGGGCATTAGGTTTTTAGCAAATGAATTTGGCGGTGGTGGGGGGGGGGGGACACAAATATTTGTAGCATCATGCATTTCCTAATTTTTAAAAAATGAGTCCTATATTTTCACTGAACAATTAAAACCATTTAATCTTGGTCCATTAAGGAAACATTTGATGAGGGAGTGTTACTGGGAAAGACAGATTAGTTACATGTAAGTCTGTTAGAAAAGCAACAAGACAATAAATGGCCATCAGCTATCCTCATGCTGTGGTTTAAACAGCTAGTATGCTCCTGGAGGAATAAGTTCTGGACTGCAGGATCATTAAATCATTGCTCTTTATATTTTGAATTGGCCAAACTTTTTCTAGAATACATGGCTCAGCTTGGGTTTCATAATGAAACAACAACTTCAAGAAGGACTCAGTATCAAGTAAAGAATATTATTTAACGACACGTGAGGAAAGGTTTCAGAAATAAATATGCTCAAGGAAAAAAGAGATTAAACATGTGAATGCCTCTTATCAGGAAGATAATAACCAGCCACTATGTGTCTCTTCACAAAAGGATAAGAAGAGAAGTGTGAACCTGAAGTAGGAGAGGTAGCACATAAACAATTTCTTGACAGTGATGGATTAATTCTAAACCGCTCCCCCAGGGTGCATCTGTGAGGTCTTTCATAGAAATATAATATACAAACAATAATTTCATACATATAGAATGATTTTGTTTTACTCCTCCCTGAAGGCAGAGAAATTATCTTGATGGTCTTTCAATAGCCTCCGTAATCCCCAATTCTAAGACATATTGACTCACCTCAGTTCTAACTGCTGGATGGTAGGGTTAAGTAGGTGGCTTGATATCTTGAGGGACACCCTTGGGCTACCCATCACACATGCACTGGCTTGGCTCCAGACCCTACACTGAATCCTAAGTGAGGTTGTAATAGGAACATATTCCCCTTTCCTTATTCAAAAACATCCCCTGGGTCCATTTCATAGCCTATCAATTTCACTTAGACTTGACCTATTTTTTTCCCAGAATCTCTATCTATTATAATAACTCTCTTTATTAAAACCACCACCACATTGGTGTCTTTCTTTTTAATTTAAACTGAATTAACTGCCCTATGCACAACTTCCAAAGTAACTGGCATTTTGGCAGCATCTTCAGAAAACAAGAATAAAAGTTTACTGACAACTGCCATGACTTGATTTAGACAATGAGGTGTAATGAGACACATCCGGACACAGGCCAGTCCTGAAATATTACTGCTTTCCATATAAGCATCTTCCTGCTTTTATGGTCTGATGCGCGTGCACTCGTGCTAGTCTAGAGGGGACAGAAAAGTTTTAAATGGCCTGAGTGGATTCAGGGAGGCCTCTGCCCTGTCAAATTTCATAATGATTAATACTCTCCTTTTCCACCCCAGATGCTGAAATGGTTTTTTTGTTCTTTCCTCGGGAAGATAATCGATGCTGTGTGCTGTGGGAAAGGAAGGAGGTCAAATGAACAGTGTGGGGACTTCCCTGACCATCAGAAATTGCCACTCAGATTTCAGCCCAGATTTACATCATTGCTTTTAAATTTTAAAATACATTTATTATAGTCTCAGAGGCAATGAGGAAGTCAGGCAACTACCCTCTAGTATCACCCCTTGCCTGCCTTGTCCCACCTGAATTTACTGCACAGGGAAGCAGTCCTTGGATATCCTAATGTATCGTGGCCTGATTGCTAGGGAACTGGTCACCCACTCTGGTTTCCTTCTTCTGTGCACCCAGTGTAGTTTTTTTCCTTCCAAAATGAAAGAACTTTCCTTCATGGTATTACTGAGAAATTTTCCAACCAACTCCCTGCCCTAACCTTTGAAAAGCCTGTCCTACCATTCTCCTTCTTAGATACAGAGAAAGCCTATTATCATATCCACTTTGTCTCAGTTTTCTGGTCTCCCTATCTGGAAAGCTGTTTTGGACCCATTACCCATTCATAACTCACCACACCTAACCTTTGTTCTTTGAAATTCAATCGTACTGTCCATACTATACAATTAGTACTTAGTTGTTTTCCAAATGCCGGACCTTGATTTCCTTATCTAGAAAACAATTCTAAGATTCCTTTCCATACCCACAGCAAACACTAGGCTGGTTTATTTTGTTTTATTGTTTCCTTAGGTGTTGTGTTTCCCACGCCCACCATCCCCTCCTTGTATGTGGAGGCCATGTACAGACCTTCAAGTTCTGTTCCACCTTCTTGTCAGGATCTAGCAACTGCTCAGTCTAACTGCCTTCTCCAGGAGAGTTAGAGAACTCACAAAAGCATGTAGAGGAGGAAAGGTATTACAAGTCATGGATCTGGTCCTCACTGTGTCCTTCGTTGTGCCCCCAAAGCTCCTCATTCATCTCTCATTCATATTCTCTCAATAGCTTCACCAAGCTTTCTCTTCTCTCGTCTGCCAATACACCACCCTCCTTTCTGCAAACACCACCACCTTCTACTTACTCCGTGCCTGTAAGTTGCCTTGAAGCTCAATGACAATGTAGAATATCACATTTGTGTCTGTTATTCAGCACTATGTAACTACTCCTGAACTTAGTGGCTTAAAATGACAACATTTATTTTGCTTGTGAGTCTGCAGTTTGGGCAAGGTTGGTCAGGGCATTTCAACTCTGCTCCATTTGGTGTCAAGTATGATGGTTCAAAGTTGATAGGATTATAATTATCTAAAGGCTAACACATTCACGTGTTTAGTGGTTGATATTGGCTCTCAGCTGATGCCTTAGCTGGAGCATTGGCCCAAACACCTACAAATGGCCTCTCCTTGTGGACTGGCTTCTTTACAACATGGTGGCTCGGTTCCAAGTGTGAGCACCATAGTCTCCAGAGCCTGGGGTCTTAAACCCTGCATGATGCTCTCTCCTCAGCCTTAGCACCATGCTGGTTCTGAACTCAATGGCACACATACTGGATCTTATATAGGCATTTCACCAACAACATCCTAAACAGGTATTCATCTGGTCCATGTTGGATTACTGTGAGGCATAGGGAGCTCATTATCACATCAGGCAGTTTGTGCTATATATTTTTTCATTGTTCCATTGGCTGGGGAGTCCTTCCTTATATGAAGTTGGAATCCTCTCTCCTCTAATTTCTGTCTATTAGCTCTAGGCCCATTCTTGGGACTATAAAGAATAAACTTCTTTCACAAACCGGGCTTCTAATAAATGGAGGGAGCCTAAGGTCCTCTCTAAGTTCCCTTTCCTGGATGCCTGTCCCTTCATTTTTGATTCCTGAGAGTCAGATTCCCAGTGAGTCTCACCTGGTTGAGCTCTGGGTTGTCAGCATTCCTCTTAAAACACAGGGCCCAGAAATGGACACAGTCCTCCCTTATTTGTGTGTCATGTTCTGACATGGTAATTTATCCTATACCCTCTGCTCATTGCTTCTACTGCCATCTAGTGGGACACTCAGGCACAGGATGTACTTGAACTGTTCACGTATCTATGCCTGATTTTCCCAATTTTATAAGGTATACAAGATCATGTGTTAAACTCCTTTGTCTCTCTAACAGCATCTAGAATATTGGAGGTAATTAAATAAACAGATTTTAGCTGCTGTTTCCAGGTACGACTGTCGGTGTCTTTGTAAATGAACATGTCAATTCTCAGTCTCAGCTTGATTATCTATTAAAGCGTAATAATAATACCAGCCAGGCTTGTTTCATAGGATTGTTTAGTAAAGGTGCAAATGGGATAACAACAATGAAAGCACTATTTAAATGACAAAGGGCAATGACAAGTGCAGGATATTATTGCTTTTAATATAAACTAAAAAAGAAAACCCCCATTTTGGGTGAGTAAGTTAAGGCAAACGGACTCATGAACTTAACCACTGACTCACTGATGGGTAATAAAACCAGGGAGAAACACATCTATGACATGTATTACAAATAGTTGCTGTTTCATTCCTAGTAGTGGGATAAATTTGCGGAAGAGAGAAAGTGGGAAGCTGACAAGAGCTTCACATTGTTTTGCCTATTTATGATTCCTCTCCAAAGATGGGTCCTTTCATATTTGGTGGGGTTTTAGTGCTTTTGGTAGGAAAGCAACACAGAAAGGGGAGAGGGTAAATACTGTTGTTATTATCAGGCACCACATGTGGCAGGAGTGGGAGAAAGAATTTCAGTGGAAAAGCAAGAAGGATATTTGAAAGGCAGTTGGACTGGTGACCAGTCATTCTCAATCACCCAGGCCAAACATTCTGGAATCATTTGTATTCTCTCCTCTTCTCTCCCTTTGCCATTCATAGCCAATCATTCTCAAATTTTATGAGTCTTCTTCTGCAGCCCCCAGCCAGTGTCCTCACCCCCAGTGTCTCCCCACTCAGTGACCATGCCAGATGAAGCACAACTTATATGCCATTACTCAGGAAGTAGCAGCACAAACACCTCCACCTGGTCCTCAGGGCCCTCTGGTGCCTTGCCTCGTGACTCATCCACTTTCTGCCTGGTATTCTTCAGCATAAATCTGCATCAGCCAGGCTGGTGTCCCAGTCACTTGAGTCCTTTGAGCTCATGACACTCATTCCCACCCTGTACACCTGCTCATGCTATACCTTCCAGCAAAATGTCCCTTCTCTTCACTTTCCCCAGCCAAACCCAATCTATTCTTAACACTGAACTAAAATCCTACCTCCTCTGTGGGGTTTTTCTTTGACAGCTTCAGCCTGCAGAGGCCTCTTCTGCTTCTTCTACTATGTCTTTACGATGTCATTTCATTATATTCCACCTTGCCTTGTGTCACCCCACCAAGACTGTAGCGTCTGCCACAGCAGCTCAAACAATATCTGATGTAATATATTAAAATGTCTAAACATAAGCAGGGAAAATAAAACCCTGTGTAAATGTCTTTTCAAGAGAAACAGTCAATTTCAGGGTGGGATGTGAGAAGTGGGAGGTGTGATTTCTAAGAAATATCAGTTGGGCTGCTGGCAAGTTCCCAACTGAGCCATGACCCCTACGACAAGCTGATTACTGGACACAGATCAAGTTATTATCACAGACAAATGCTGGAGATGAGCAGAAAGGATAATAAGCCTACTATTCTCAAAACTCTTAGGTATCTATTCCCTTCTTTACAGTGCCAACCAAGATATTCCCAACACAGTACACAGTGCATAATAGACCCTCAACAAATATTTATTTAGTCAGTATGTAAAACAGAGACTCAATAAACATTTATTTAGTAAGTAGGTAAAAATTGAGCCCTTTCAGAAAAGCAGTCATTAATAAAGGCTAGGGATTCTTTAGCAAAATGTTTACAAATGTTTGCAAATGCTTGCAACACGAGGCCAATGATCACTAGGGAAACTTGTAATTATTATAAGGGGTCTGTGATTCTTTGTGTGCATCAAACATGGTCCAAATAAGGGGGAAAAAAACCATGTCTCATATCTACTTTTTGTAGCTCAGTATTTTCAGAATTAATAGATACTGAAAGAAGAGTTGAAAGGACTTCTTGGGAAATACTGTCATGGACTTTGGAGTTAAGGCTTCATGAAATGCTTACTATCTTTACTCATCCGTTTAGGGTAGCATGGATAAAGAAATATAAACACCAGCTACGATCTATTTGGTGTGTTCTTTGTGCCGGGTTCCTTGCTAAGTGCCTTACCTGTATTACTTCATCATTATCAACTTATGTTCACCCTAGGAGAAAAGTACGGTATTATTATCTCCCTTTTATGGATGAAGAAATTGAGGCTGAGAGAGGCCAAGCAATTTCTCTAATGTTACATAATAAAAAATAAAAGAGACAGAACCTGGATTTGATCCCAGGTCTGTCCTAACCGGAGGCCTGTGCTCTTAACCATTACACATTGGGTGGAGTGAGAGGTCATCAGAAGGAACAAATACCCCCGAGAATTGATAGAAATATTCAGGTAGAATGCTGGGCTCCCACAGTGTGGGATCAGGGCACCAGTTTTCCTATCTCATACTGCAAGTGAAGGGCTGTCTGGGAATGCTGAAGGATTTGGAGACCCATGATAGCAGCCATCTGTTATCAATCTACCCAGTGCAAACAACTGCATTGTAAACCAGGTATATCAGTCCAAGGGGGCTGAAGGCCTGAGGATGATGCTCATTTGGGGACTCTTCTTATAGTTCTTGGGCTCCTGTACCAGGGCACGTGACGTTTCTGGTGATAACAAACATGGTCACTTTGGTCCGACACTTGTGAATTTTCACCAAAGCTTCTAGTGACCCAGCGAAAAATCCTTTTCAGGCCCATTTCCCTTCTTTCTCAGAGACCAGTGAGATAGGCTGGTGACTAAGTGCAGCTTTTCAGTTTATGCAAAACCTGTTTCACTGATTAACATTTGCTTGCTCTCTTGCTCCTCCTGCATAGGCAACTTCCACTTTTGTCTGTCTTCTTTCCTCTTGGTGTCTCGCAACTTTGTGGTCATCGGGAGAAGGTACACTCATGCGCCCGATGCTGACCAAACCTGCCTGGTACCGGAAGTGAGTGGGCTGAGATAATGGTGGGGCAAGGCCTTTATCTGTACTGATGAACCACACCCACGAGCCACACAGATGGCACTGGCCAGCATTCTGGGGACTTATTAGCACTCATATCTGTTCTCAACACTAAGATCCAAGAAGTGAAGCCATTCCCCAACTCTCACCTGCCCCTTTAACCAGACCCAAGAAGTAACCCAAGGGGCCATTGTAAAATGTCCCAACATTTTCCAAGCTCACCTGGCTAGTATTTATTTATTACCATTCTCTTGAAAACTTTTCTAAGAAGGGAATATCCTCCTTTAATTTAGTAATGCCAGTTTGGGACATGTTTGTTACGTCTCACGTGGGAAGCAACCATGTGAGCCAAGAATGTGAGTCATGTAGGGGCGCCTGGGTGGCGCAGTGGGTTAAGCGTCCGACTTCAGCCAGGTCACGATCTCGCGGTATGTGAGTTCGAGCCCCGCGTCGGGCTCTGGGCTGATGGCTCGGAGCCTGGAGCCTGTTTCCGATTCTGTGTCTCCCTCTCTCTCTGCCCCTCCCCCGTTCATGCTCTGTCTCTCTCTGTCCCAAAAATAAA